>NT_176768.1:320917-359499 GCF_000188095.3 Bombus impatiens | reverse complement strand
TGCCCGGGGTTAAGTGAAAAATTCGATTCGCGAATAGTCGATTCGCATGATAGCGCCCTTTAATTTCGTTTCCTCCCTTCACCCTTCACTTCCTCTTCATCCCTTGGCGCATTTTTTTCAACGCTACTCGCATTATTCTTCCGCTCTTTGACTCGTTTCTTGAAACGTTTGTTGTACAAAAACGTGAAACTGTCTTTTTCTTTATCTCTGTTACAAACTTTTGTGAAATTCGGATAGTACGTAGTTTGTCAAACGTTTAACAGTGGAAATATGTACATGGTTAGAGGAAAACTCGTGCAGTCATCATGTACGTATAGTACCTACTATTCAAAACTTAGATTTTTCAGCCAAGTTTTAACGAGATCTTCTTAACGAGTTTTTCACGGAACTATGATCGTCTCTGTGGGATGAATCGGATCGTGGAATTGGTAAAATACGACAATAAGCGTCGAATAAAAATGATGAACTCGTTTAACAGAGGAATAAACTGCAGCATCGATTACTAACAAAGAGTAATCTTGGAGATGTTAAACTGCTTAGAACGTGTTATTGAACGAAAGGAGTATCGGGCAAAATATTAAAAGTTTAATGCCTTACGAAATAAATGAAATAAATACAAATAAAGCAACGAGAATGTTTTTCATTATATCGAAATTCAGTAAATATGAAACTTGTAATATTTTGTCTAATAAACTAAGAAATTGCTACCTTAGTTCCTTTGACATCAACTTATAAAGTGTCCAAATATTTTTGTGACATGAAAATTCACTTTTTTCGATATACCTTTTAATAATTAAACAACAGTTTGCTTTAAGACAAAAGATTTTTTTTTATTTTCTGACATCTATGTGCTATATTTCGATATATTGTAAAACATTTTTGTCGATGTGTTTCACATATTAGAACGCAGAAGGCAAAGTTGTACTTGTATCTGAATATTTTCGTGATGGACTGTAGCTTGATTAATATCACTGGTATCTCACTATTTATTTACAAATACTCTCGTTAAACATGTAAATTTCATTAACAATTATTTGTGCATCCTTCGATCATGAATTAGTTGTAATTATTCCTTTGGACTATGGAGGGAGAGGGAAAAATGGCAACTAATATTATCTTCGTGAATTAGATGCAAAAAAATTTACACAGATGTACAGAAGAACGTAAAACTATGCTGTTATAACATTAAACAAATATCAATAAGTGCATTTTTTCCTAATAAAGCAATTTCGAAATTTCAATTTCAATTTCATTTTCTTAGTTTATAATTTTTTATTCTAAGCAATTTCGTCTTGCGCTATTATTTTTCAGTGAAACAAATTCCTAACAGAAATATAGCGCGTTGAATTTACAAGATAAAACGAAAATAATGTACACGAACATATCTGTACATCTGCGTAATTGACAGTCGACCGTAGTACATTGCACGGTATTTCTAGAAACGTGTGACATTCTAAATCACAGATATAGCCGAGATCTGTATCAGTCGATTTGCGACGCTTTCACGTGATATATAACCGTCATTTTTTTGTTTTTTTATTTTTTGAGTAACTCCTTGTCAAAGTTGAGAGCATGGCAAAAAATCTATGTGCCTCTACTTTATCATATTGTACTACCTTTTTCTGCTGCTTTCACAACTATATATTATATTACTTGGCGTGAAATATAATACAATATAATTCAAAAAATAGAGTCTAAGCAGTAAATCTCTTTATCTACTAAATATTAGAACTATTATTATATTTTGAATATTTCATATATTCTTGCGTGTTTTCTAAACATTTTCTATGAACGAATAAAAACTCGTAGTCGAATAATAAAATATTCTGAAACAGGCATTTGATTGTGCATTGAGAAAACATCGGAATATTTTGAATATCTAGAATATACGTGTAACGTCCAATAATAACGAGACGTTGTATAATATTTTATATTAGTATTCTACAATTGTGTACGATTGCCTATAATTTTTTCCAGTAATAGCGAAATTTACTGTGGGCAGGAATTCGAAAGTGGAAATAAAATTGCAATTGCAAGCTACATTTACATTTACATATATCGTTACATTTAGGAAAACAGAGGTAATGGTAAAGTAGCAAACAAGATTACGAAAGGTCTTCTATAACCGTTTCGCTCGTTCAGGATGCTTTTTTCCATTTTTGCTCAAATGAAAACTGCGTCTCTCTTCGATCGTGACTCGTACACGTATTTGTGAAGAAATTTCTGTCGTTGTAAGTGTATGGGTGAGCAAGTAGATTTCAAAGCAGAAATTCAAGCTGACCTAACGATAAGAAGAAATCTTATTTTTTAACGAACGAAAATGAATAAAAATGAAACAACTGTATCGCACTGCCGTTCTGTTTTACGTCAAGTGATTCGAAATTTCGCAGCAACGTTGTTAAATGATTGATTGTTCGACGTTATTCATTAGTCAAGTTGATCAAACATGTTCCATGTGTATCATTCAAATTGCAAGTATCCATACATTCGTTATTCAAATTTGCTACCAGAAATGCTATCAAATTAGACAGAAATGCTATCAGATTAGATATAACTACTACCAAACGCTGTATAATTATTTCATGAATTGCTAAACGTTTATTGACACAGCGATATTAGCTGTTTGACATTTTTAAGTAAATCTTAATTTTTTATTTCAGGTAAGTGGTGAGCCATGCACGCGTACGTTGTGTAGGTGTCATCCAAATTGGTGAGGATTTTTCTAAACTGCCTGTGAGTAAAATTAACGATTATTTTGCAAAATTGAAGAGGGCTCATAACGTAAACGAGCCTTGTCCACATTTATCGTTCTCTAGGAAAGCAAAAAGGGAAAAAGACTACTCTGGCATTTTTAATTTCTCTTCAATACATCTCAATCTTTTTAAACAAAATATTCATTATATTACAGAGTTCCTATGAACATATTTGTAACTATATCTGAGAAGAAATATGGATTTTTATAGAATTTTATTTTCATTCGACAATGCGTTTGTTAATACTAGAATATATTATTATTAGGTCGTCCGGAAAGTGTCTTTCTTTCACTCGTCTTTTACAACGATGCATCTTTATACAAACATGAAACCTAATCTATCAAACGTTGTGATCTTTATCTTGATAGAAGAAAATGGATCATACGTAATTCCATAAAATAAGATAAAACGAAAAATGTTGTGCATCCATTATTTTCTTACCAAAACGAAAGAAACTTTTCGAACGACGTAATATCTAAAAGATCTAAAAATCCGGCAGAGTAATTTTTGTTGCAAAACCCTTTAATTCGGGCAGTATAGAGTAAAACAATTATTAACATCTTCGGGATTTCGAAAAAGGATTTTAGAATGAAATATTTGGAAACAGTAATTTTTGATTGATTAATTGCGAGTTGTATAAAAAAATGTACTCTATACGTGACTAGGAATTTCGTTATAAATAGTTGGAAGGAATCTAAGAACGTACTAGACATTTTAAAATTGGCATATCAATGAATATAATATTTATAGTACAATTTTTATTTCAATCGTTACCTTTATTCGATTATAATTTCCACGCTTAACGACTGTAAAATTTGAAACGTAGAAATCTCATAAAACGGCAACTGTCTCCAAATCCCCGATAGCCTTCTACGATCAATGGAAAAACATTTTCCGACTCATGTAGCATCTAAAAGACGATATGTTGTTTGTTGCGCAGCTGTCAGAGACGAGAAATCGATTTCCCGATCATATTTCGAGCTGAACGTATGTGACAGTAAAATACCCTCTGTACATAGTTGTTTTGCAGCTTTTAATCTTAAAACGATATGTATCAAATGAAAGAAAAATATCCGGCTCAGATATGTATGTGTTTGCATCAGAATTTAATCAGAAACGAATATTCAATATACTTCGAGTGGAAGACTCGCATTGAATAATTATTACTTTATGGAGTCTTGCTCCGAAACGGTGTTACTAGCAAATGAATTAATGAATTGTTTGCCGTGCCGATTTATGAATTTAATTTCGGCGGAACGCATCGATGCTCGGCGCGATAATTCTTCAAGTGTTAGAAACGTGAAATACAACTTAACCGGATTGAATTTTTTATATAAATAATATCCTATGAACTAATAAATTGCTTCGCACACGTGTTGTATGTATTTAAAGATAAATCGAAACAGATTCCATTGAACTACCGATAGCTTCCCTGTTTTAATATTTTAATACAAATATCCATAGTAAATAACTAGAAATACTTGACAATATCAGTTCTTATACGGAAGTTCCTTTAAAATTAGAGTTAGCGCTTAATGCTCTTTCATTTTCAGAGAAACGAACTTTCCAGATGAGTTAAAAAAATGAGAAGTTATAGATGTTTGTTTGGTAAAAGTTTAATCGTAACATTCTCAAGAATACTAAATTAAGTTAAATTAATAAGTGTTAAAGGACCATAAACGGGAGTAGAAATAATTTCTTTCAAAATACGTAACCAGATCTAGTTTCAACTAAAAAAAAAATCTATGAAAAACACTAATTTGTTCTTCGCCAATAAAATCGAGAATGGAAAACTCGCGAGTCTTTGAAACACCATCCGTAGAAAGTCGAACGGACGATTAAATTGTTCCCAGTATGAATCTATATAATTCCGAGCCTACTGCATGCGCCCCTGTTGAATATTCGAATTACAATTCCCCTGTCACGCAAAAACGAATATGAACAGGAATTTCCGCATCGCGGGCAGTTGCAATTGCTCGATTTTAATCTCCAACTGGAACGCACGCGCTATTCGTTAATAAATTAATATTCAACCGCGGAGAATTGCATCGGTACTGGTTTGTTAGACGTTCCAATATCCGGTCTCAACAGGAAATCGCGTAATTGGCTGTAGCGCCTTCGTAAATTGACGTAATCCATTAAGAAAGATTTGCAGCGAAACTACGTGTATTTGCCAATAAAGAGTTCATGGATCGACAATTCGGTAAATAACTGAGAGCATCGATTGGATGAAGTTTGCTAAACATCGTCTTGACGATGAGTCATTGTCGTCTGACTTGAGTCAGGAAACGGATCTCGAAATGGTCGCAAGTGGCCATTGTTGCAAGGAAGTACGATCCGAAGAAAAGACTCGCGTTTGAATTTAATCCTGAAAGATTGGTTCGATCGATTTGGATGTGGAAAAAGGATTGTTAATTGGTTTGGTTTGATGAAGAAGGTTGTTTAAAACGATAGATTTAAAATTAATAATGAATCCTAGAATCTTAGCGATGAACCTAACTACCATTGTTTAAGTTTTTGATCATAGGAAACGAAACTTTACCGTATAAATGCTTGTGCAATTTTATAATCTTCTTCTATCTTTGAATGTCTTCTAATAAATACGATAGACTATACCGGCATTGTTTGATAATTTTATGGAAAGTTCGAATCTATCGAAGAAGCGAATGTGTCCGCCTCCTTGCGCCAATTCGCAGTGTCTTTAAAATTGAATTCAACTGGCAAAGGAACCGATCGATGTTGGAATAATTTGCATTAAACGAGCTTGCTTTCTTTGGTAAGTAGCGTAAAGCTGCTCTCTTTAAAACGAAGGAGACGAATTAAAATTCCATTCTGTTCAACTTCCAAGTTCCCTCTTCCGATACTCTTCCCTTTTTCACGCAGTGGATCATTGTATTCCGAGAGACTTGTAAATTTTTGCATGTAAATTTCGATTCGTCTTAAAATTTCCCCACTTTGTTAAAAAAAAAGAAGCTTGATCGTAATCGCTTTAAAAAATAAAATTCGTCCGTAACCATCGTTGAGAATTACGTACCTGCATGACAAAAAATTAACATCTCGATTAATTCCTCGATTTCCAACAAACTGTACTTTTATCTCGTCACCGATAATGACCCGATAATATCATTTCTGTCGTTTGAACAACCTTCGTTTTGAACCCGTCAAACGTGATTTTCGATCGTCGTCGCGAGAGGAGCGAAAATTCGCGCGTGATCACTGAACTCGTGACGCGTAAACGTCGCGCGGGGATTAATCCGCGAGATCGAAATTTCGATTGGAACGAAGGGGACGGTTTCAATTCTCCGCGTGCCCCGGCCAACGAAAAATCATTACGAAGCTTTATCGTGGGAGCATGTGGTACGCGTGATCGATGAAATTAGCGGCTCGGTACTGAAATTCGTTTTGCATCGAAAGCGACGTAATGGTGTGTCGGCGCCAGTCCATTCCAAGCGTTACAGTGTTTCGATATATTATAATTTTGCGACGGTGAGAAGCTGAAGATTCGATTAAAACGCGTCGTGATATGTTTTAACGGGGATCGTCGACGACCAGTGACATATGTACGTATAATGGATTTGACTGGCGGATGACAGAGCGATGATAAAATTGCGAGAATGTTCATTACTCAGCGATCGTTGAAGTCTATGAATATCTTCAAATCTTTCATCGAAACGAATGTTCATCGACCGTGTATAATTTCCGATCGATCGACGGCGGCCCTCTTTGTACACGCGAATTTTTCATCGAATTTCTTTTTCGTTGCTAATTATCCGCCGAGGAAGAGGACCGACCGTTAAAAATACCTGTACATACGTGTGTATACGTATATGTGGGTTTATTTCGTATTTCATTTCTCTCCGGGTTCATCTATGGTCCAAATGTTTCGAATCCAACGTATGACGTTTCGATTAGTCGTGCTCTGTTATCGAGCTTTCGATGAGTTTCGCTTTTCCGGAGATTAATTACCCTACAGAACGTTTTAGTTTTGATTAACGATAGGAGCGCGATTCCACTAAGGCGTTTCATCTTTGTCGCGATTTTTATGTGGATTTGAGAATGTTCTTAGATGGGAAATATATTTATTTATTTATTTATTTATTTATTTGTTTGTTTATATATCTTTAAGGTAGATGTAGCGGTTAGTCGACTGTTAATATTGTAAGATTAATCGAGCGATTAAACCGTATCTTTGTTATCCAATTGAATTAATAATGTTGGCAATTAATCGATGGCTGTGCCATCAGCGTTCTATCAGACTTTGCTCGCAGTCATTCGCCACGACAGAAATACTTAATTTCCTTAAAAGCTTCGACACTGTTCCATGTTCCATATACACGGTCTTTCGAACAAAGAAAGTTATTTACGTAACAAATGTTACTATATTTATATTTGGTTCTCGATCAATTTTCTCGAAGATCGAACGAAAAGGCGAAGGCAATTTACGCGACAAATGGTTATTCCTCGCTTGTGTTATTGTAGGAGTCTACGAAAGCTTTATCAGACGAAAAAACACGCGATTTTTTAGCGCTAAGATATTTTTAATCAATTCCATGAATTTGAAGAAGAATTTCTTCGGAGGACTTGAATATTCTATAGAAATTTTCGAATATTCGACAATTTGATAACTTGAAAAATTAAAATTTTTCTTTTCCGTTCGGTAACGTTGTGGAAAATGTAGATTTCGAAATATTAAATTTGTTGCTGGAAATATGAAAATTTCAATATATCAAGATATTTATGAAATAATTTAGATATATGAAAGTTTGAAAGGTTCAGAAAATTTGTAAAATGCCTCAGAAAGGTCGAAGTGTATCCACATTCAAGAGTTTTGATAATTCAGAATCCTCTGCTAATGGTCGATTCGAGAAATGAAGAATTCGGAAAATTTCTCAAATTTTCAGAAAAAAACTGAGATGTTTAAATGCAAGAATTTGAGTAATTTAATTCTGTATTAAGGATTAACATGGGTCTAATACTACATTATACTTCTGACTGCTTTGTAGAAAGTGTTTTGTTTGTGTTAAGGGAGCGATTTCACCGATGAAGGTAGACATTTACAGAGAATTCTTGAATTTTGCATATGTCCTGCGCAAACGTACTACGTAGAACGTACACGTATGCAATGCAGGGGTATTGTACACGTCCTTTCATTCAGGAAACTAATCTACGATTCCATAGTCTCTATCTGAATTCTGATGTTATAGTAGCCTTACAATACCATCGTCTTCTCTTGGAAAGTCGGAAATCTTGATTAGAATTTGCGGTTGTTAAATATTACAAACGCTCGTTGAGTAGCAAACACATTTAAGTCTTCGTAGACAGTAGCTAGCTTTCTGTATTTTACAATCGTTCAGTCAGCTATTTAAACCTTTTTCTGATAGGAATTGAAACTTCGCTTGGACCTTCCGTTTAATTTCAAAACTATTTTAGCTACTATTCTCGTCAATTTACAACTTACGCGTATAAAAAGTAATTGCGTCTATTTCACAACAATTTCTTATCGCCAAAACCCTAAAAACTCCCCACTTGCAATGACTCAACACCAATCCACCCCACAGAACGTTCACCTCCAATCTCTTTCAACGACTAAGGAAGAAAAAATACCTAACTTTCATCGACAAAATCTCCCGTACAAGCAACTACTCACAATCCCACGCGCAAGAAATCAAACTCAAAAGGAATCCAACCCCTGCGCAGGTCTCTCTCTCTCTCTCTCTCTCTCTCTTTCGCTCGCTCGCTCGCTCTGTTTCGTCGAGATTACCCAAGCCGCAAGATGGTGTGTCGATGTCGCGAGGCGACAAATGTGCAGTAAACATTGTCCGGGTGTGCACTTATTCATTGTCAGCCTTTGCTCTGTTATTCGACTAGGCCACGTGTGTATGTGTGTGTGTTTCTCTTGACTAGATATATAAGGTGTCCCAGGGTTTAATAGCCAAATTTTGTCAATGTATTCTACGGGTATAATGGAGGAAAAAATATTATATAGAGGTAGGTTATTTACAGCGAATATTTAACGGTCATAGTGCGAGACTGTTAAAGCCTACGCTCACCGTCGTATAGTCACTTGGCGATGACGGAAATCAACAAGACGATCGGACTTCAACGATATCCGGAATGTCGATCGAATACAAGACGACCGTACCGTGAGACGTCTCCGGAAATTTGTACCGAGCACACGTATGAGTAAGTTGTTCCTTACCACGTTGTACATCGTAAAATAGATCACTGTATATATGTAATTCACAACTAGTAATTACGTTAATTGTACAATTTCTACTTTTAGTAGATAACTCAATAACCATAAGCTCAATGTTGTACGTACTTCTTCCGTCACGACATTTTCATGAATCTTCAAATGACCTACATTCGTATAACATTCCTTTCTTGATTATGCCCACAGAACTCGCCTACAAAATTTGGCTGTTAAACACCGGCACACCCTGTATATGCACATATGTACATATGTGTGTGGGTGGTAACGATCCCAGGCTGCGCGACGCAGGCCCGCGTGCCAAAAGTGCATCGACCTGCTAGCTACAATACCATTTCGCGCTAATATTTTGCCACAATACCGAGGGTCGAGTTGTAAAGCATCCCGATTCCATTCGGTAAAGTGTCGGCGAAATTCGAGCGGGCGCATCGGCTTTCTCGATGCCAACCGACGTTCCGCGGGGTACGTTTTATAGACAGGCATAATCTGCATGAAATAGACGACGCCTGGGTATTAGACACGAGTCGAAGGGTCATGAGAGTCTAGCTGAGAAGACGCGGAGACGTGTATTTGGCAGTTTCCAGGGACGAGCGAGAGAACTCTCCGACGACAGATACTCCGAGTGTTTGCACACTCGCCGAGAAAACCGTTTTTTGGAGACGAGTGCGGGTGGTTAGAAGAGGGTCTGACGTGGTTGACACGTGGAAGACGTTGTTTAGGTTTCAGGCAAGCACGATCGTCGAGAATTTAGGGAAGGGATTATAATTGAAGGAATATGTTTTCTCGTTCGAGCATTTTGTTGGCCATTCCTTATTCCGTCGTTTCTGGATGGGGTTGAGTGAGGGTGGGTAACGATGCGCAGAGTTTTAGGAATGGGTTGCGTAAGGGACGTGAGAATGCGTGTGTAAGGATTAGACGCGTAAATTCGATCGTGTGATAACAAGAACGATTACGAGAAGGACTACGATGGCGATAGGAAGGTTTGTGGAATGGATGGGCTGTGATTCGATATCGAATCGATGGCTTGGTTGATCGTATAGAGATGATATTTAGAAAGGGAAAATTTCGTTGCAAAGCGATGCAACGATTTATCGTAAGATAAATTTTACGCCAACGAATCGATACCAGTGATTGATTTATAGAAGTAATTTTAATTTAACTTTCAACGCATTTAGAAACAAGCGCATATTGCGTGCGTCTCGAATTCCATATCCACGCGTGTTTCTCAGTTCCAAAGATCGATAATAACAGCTTAATAACACAGTACAAGGAACGCAGTACGACATATATAATAGAGAAACTTTTGCTTATAAATCTTGGAAAGCAGCAACGTTCTAACAGTTTCTAAGTAAGATTTCCAAACTTAATGTAACCTCGTGTTTACCCCGCTCTGTAATACCAAACGGATATGAAGAATGAGAGAGGAAAAATACCGTCCGTTTATAATATTTCGCAATTTCTCTGCTAGATGACTGTCATCAATTAAAAGCACGTTCTGTCCAATTAGCACAGGAAAACAAGGCAATTAAATAGCAAAACAAATACAAGGTTCTCACGTACCGAAAACTGGTAAAGCAAGCTAGACGAACAAACACTGTTGCGAATCAGGATTCCTGTGAGGTTTCAGTTACAAGAGACGTATCCTAGGTTGAAGCGAAAGCACGTGGACGAAAGAGAAGGTATATTTGCTCTTGTCCCCATGGTCCGGCGGAGACGCGCCATAAAACTGTCCCTATGGCTTAAGTCTGTGAGCTGAGCGGCGATGGTGGTCGGCCAAGCTTGCGGTACAATTGTCTTTGCTTACTCACGGGTCAAGTATTTTTCGGCAGTAACCCATGAACGTGGTCTGGGATTTCTCTGTCTTTCTCTGCGAGCTAGCGTCTGCCGTGAAAGTGAACGTTACTTTCACCTCGGTAAGAAATCCCAAGAATCTTCGAACGTACGAGTGACCACAAAATAATAGAGCTTTACCGTGGATCAGACATAGATTCTCCCTTATCCTTCTTTCATAGTAAAAATAGCTGAAATAGCGATTGAATATTCTCGTAGGTTGTCTCTTGGAACAGATATAAGAACAACGTTTGGACGTGGCTGGCTGTAAAGAAAAAGTTACGAGCAAGTTTCTTCATTTTGAAGAAAATGCTAAAGAATCGTTGTTAATATACGCGTGAATTATTGTTTTAATTCTGTGCCAAGATACTTTTAATATTATAAGCTTTCTTGCTCGTTGAAAGAAAAGCGAGATCGGGATAAAGGAAGTCGAGAACCGCGATAGGGTTAAGGAGGTCTCACGCATAACGCGTTTGCTATATGCAACCAAATTTTCACGTGACACCATTCGTCTCGATCTACGCGTACATTCACCAAATCGATCCTCGACTCGCTATCTCAGCATAAACATTGTTCAATTTGCCACGAATCTTCCATGCTAATTTTCTCTTTCATACTCGCTGAAAATTACGATATTACTCTCGTAATTAGGATTCATTGTTGATTGAATGTATATTCCCAAAGACAAACAACGAATAATTGATCAACCGGCCAAGCTATAGTCCATAATAGTTCTACCATGAAACATTGGTAAACAAGCGTATTTCATATGTCGGCGCGTAATCAGCTTGAAATTATTAGCCGGTATAGCGAAACAGCGAAACCGGTGCCAATTATACGGACAAAATAGAAAAGAACAGCGTGACGAGGTGAGGAATGAAAAGTGAATTTTCAGCGGCAACAGGAACGAGTAATGGAAACGTGCAACAACGAGAACTACGCTGAGTTATGAGATTAAGGTTTCAAGGATGGCATTTGTATTTCATAGAAACGGACGTAAATGGCAACGTATTGCGATGATCAAAAGCACCCGTGTGGCTCGGTTGGAAAAATTAGCCTTCGTTGTCGAAAAATCGTAAAAGAGTTTTATCACGCTATAAAAGTGATAACAATCAACTTCGATAATGGAGCCGCGAGTCTCTAATGGTCGACGTGCTAATTCGCGCACAGAGCAACCGTTGAAAGGGCGAAGGGAGTGGAAGAGAGAAACTGAAGCTTTAGTTGCGGTTGTTCTCGTGTTCTCGGGCATTTTTACGCATATAGAGGCAACAAATAAAGTCTGTTAAACGAGGCATAATTTCACGTAATCCCGTTTGCATGAACAAAAAAGCTACGCCGAGCGAATGAAACGGGCCTTTATGGGGAACCGGTGGGAAGTATTCGGTCACACGAATTGTTTGTTTTGCGGTATTCCTACCGATTTCCATTTTTTCCCCTTTATATATCTCTATTTTTTTATTTTCCTCCTCTTAATTTTTTTAATTTAAATTTCCACATGATACGTGATATAGAATAAATATCTCGTGAGAATCGTAAAAATTTCCGATGGATGAGCGATCGGATTTTAATGGTTGAACGATGATACGAAATTAAGGGGAGGAACAAAATATAACGTTGTTTCAAGGAATATTAAAGAACAGCGTAAAGTTTTAAAAGATTTAAAAGCTTCGAGATAAAGTGGAATTCTTTGAAAAGAATTTCATGTTTGACAACGTGCTTTTGTATTTCTTTTTCCTTTTCACGAATTATCGACGAACGTTAATGCAGACGATTTTAATTTATGACATATCAGAATATAATTAGCGTACTTTAATAAACGCATCCGTCTTCGATGTTAATGAGTTTTCCCACGTTCATACGATGTTTTTGATTCACTGACCGTACAATTCAAGCTCATAAAAATCGAGTCAAAATATCGTTGCGCCGTGTGTCAATATCCATAAACGGAAGCTCATAAAGTGCTGCAAGGACTGACTTTTATTGCAACAATAAAGTAGACTGTGACAACAATTCTTACCGCAACACGGAACATAACGAATGTTTCGAATCTAAATTTGACTCGATGATTCTGGAAATTTGTTCTTTGCTGCAATTCTTTATGACGAAATATGAATCGCTAAAAATTATTTATTCTCGATTATTATTTAATCTCGATCTTGAATAACCATGGAATTTATCGACAACTATCCACGATATTTTTCGTTCGTAATGCTTTCATAGAACGCGATCGCTTTCGTTAAAATTCCTCTAAAAATCAAGGTTTCTGGGTCGACGGGATCATTACGCTCGCGAGAATTAATTAACCTCTCCGTATCTCTATTTTGAGTTCGATGCAGTAAAGAAGGGGAGAACGTTGTTCGAAGGATGCATTTCAGAATGCATTTTTAGACCAAGTGCACATCAGATGCAGAACATATTTTATTTTAAAGGAATTTCCAGCTTCGATGTTTAAAACTTTCGCATAAACATCGACGTAAAGATATTGCCAAAATTTTGCGACCGGAGCAGCTCGTGTAACTAAATTTTTTAGAACGATTAAAATTACACAAGTTTCATCGATCAAAAAATATTTGACAATGCGAATGGCTTACATAACATTGCCATAGAAATAGCACGTAAATGTAACACTGTAATATTGAACAAAAATTTGACGTTAACGTGTAATATATTTCAATCTATCGCGACTCTCGAAACGAAGTATATGAATTTTGCGTGGCAGTGAACGTGTTGAAAGTTAAACAGGAACACGCGATTCACGCATGCGCAATGGATCAGCATTTTCAGCATCCTCTTCTCGATATTGGATCCGCTGAAATCGCGAAGATGCGCGATCGAAAATAGCCAATGGAAGCGAATCTGCGAGAAAAACGGAATGTGGATGCAGGAGTAGGGGAAAAGGTGAAGAGCATGATTCTGCATCGAAAGCAATCTAGAGTGGCGCACGTGCACAAAGAACGGAACAATGCAACAAGGTAAAGGGAGCTAAAAGCGGGATCGAATGAGGTCGATCGGCGTACTCGAAGAAGACGAGAGAAACGCGAGAAACAATCGCCAAATTCAGATGTGAAAATGAAACAAAAGACGCTACGTATCGCGGGTAATGCAACTGACGGGGCCAGGCAGAGGAAATGGCCAGGCTGAAAGAGGAACGAATGCCTGTGCGATGTTGGACGTGTTCTAATGCTGATAAAAAGTTTGAGGCCTAATCCGATATTTTAATTTTCCGAGATACAAGAATCTAACACACTGATTTTAAAGAAAGTGAAATTAAAATTAAGCGATGTTTGGCGATTGCATAGGAGTTCGAACAGAGGTTCAAACAGAGAGGAGCGTAGTTTATCAGGGGTAAATCAGGTTTTCACACTATAATTGAAATTACAAACGAAATTACGAATTAAGGGGAAAGAATGAAGATGTGGAGGGGACGGAAGAGTTTCATTTTAGCGAGTGAAGTGTAATTGTAGGAGGATAAGTAATTTCGCGAGGTAGAGAAGATCTTTCCGTAAGAACAACTGTTTCGGATGAAGTCATTTGGTAGATTAAATGGTTCATTCTTTTCAATTTACTCACGTCCGAGATAGTAAAAAAGAAATGCTTTAGTTAGCTGCGGTTTTCATCGAACTGTATGTTCGTAGTATCAAACTTTTACAAGTTTATTCGCGATATTATTGAAAACACTTGAAGATCGTCGCTACGTATTCGTAGATCGTTTAGCTGATTTTAAGTTGAAATTAACAGCGGTTTAATGGAAAACTCTTTGACGTCGTTTTAATCGGAAGTTAATGAAATCTCAAACCAGATAAGAATACCAGGAAACTCTCAAACCTCGAAGAACAATGAACTACCAATTGTACCTTCAGCACTTTGTCCTCCGGTTACAATCACCATCTAACGTGAACTGAAATTATATATGCATAACCTAATAAAATTATAATATCATCGCAATAAAATACGGAGAATTCGAAGGTAGATGGTTACGTAGAAAGTTAATGAACAAGTTGTAGGTATATATGTATGGAAATTCACATCTTTAGAGACACTAACAAAGAAGTGAAATTTGAACGAAAATATCTCTTACATTGTAAATGTTGCAACACGGTTTTATCTCGATTCCAGTATTTCATATATCGTAACGCTTCTGTTCGATCTTATCTATTTTACCATATTTATAATGAACATAAATCTATAAAAACGTTCGGTTTAATTAATTAAATGTAGTTAATAATTAAACACTATAACGAATAATTAAAAAATACTTAATTCTTGTTTTATTTGGAACAGCTACGATCGCACCGTAACATTTCATTTTGCGTGTTACTTTTAAGAAACACAAGAATCCTTTCTACCGAAATTTTCCGTGGCTTTAATCCACGAACGTGTAACTGCCCCATAAAAGAAACTTCTTTTCACGGTGCGAGATATTTCCCTTTCGCATAACCCGTGAAGTCTCTATCCCCATCCTCTTGGACTTACATTTTTCGTTCTTGGTAGTCTCTTAGCTCGTAGTACCGGACTGGGTCGAACTTGGCCCCGAGGAGAGGATTAATTACCATGCGCCACAAAGGCATAATAATACGAAAGTAATTCGAAGTTGGTGTTTAGTAGGGCGGCATAAAGTGCTGGAAGTTGCCTTCTCTCCTAGTAATTGCTTCTCCTTCCCGGATTAATGGAGTTGTGGATGCGAACTAGGTAATTACTTGCCCTTATACGGTTAACCGGGGAGTCGTGCGTTACCGGCTACAATTATTTCATACGGGCGCTGACTATCTATTCCTTAAATGACGAACACCTTTTGTCCAATGCCAGAGTGTAATTCGTCGTTGTGGCCGATTGTCGCGTGGACGCTTGTTAACCAACGAAGTAACGTTTGAACGTCTTTCGGTTGCGCATTACGATTTATGGCTGTTTGCCTGTCCCGTCTGGTCTGCTATACATTTATTAGATTAGCCTGCTTTACGGACCCAGGGGTCGTCTTACGTTGTCTCTGTCAACCTATGTAATTGTTAATGCATTCTCTAGAGGGGCGACCATCCTTGAAGATCACAATTTTATCGATTTTCTGATTTTGATGTTATACAGCGGTTGAAAGGGTATAGTTCAATACAATTCGAAGCCTTATCACAGGGAATTTTTATGAATATTATATTATGTGCGTTATGGAAACCTTTTTGAAATTTCATTGACTACAGCAAGACTATCGTGATAATGCATTGATCAAGTTTGAAAGAAATCTGAAAATGCATATAAAAATTACAAGATATTTTGTGCAAGTATATATTTTATTATAGATCCTCTTAATGCCGAATGCTTTTTTTCTTGTTATTTCGTGTTATTTCATGGTAGCACAAAATTTAATAAATAATATTGCAATGAAAAACTGCGAAGATCTCCTATCTTACCTATAATCCTAACGAATCTTAATTCCGTTTCATTGTCTCGATTACATCTTGAGTTCGATAGTCTCATTTGTTCGAAGTTGCTTAAAATTTACTAGCTAGAAGATGCGATGTTCTCGCTAGACGTGCATTTACCAAGCAAAAAATTAAATACTCAACAGCATTCTTTTGGTTACAATAGCATCCGAGTTCATTATTCTCCTTTGTAAGATCCTTTTTACGAGCCCGTGTCGGGCCCCTTTTATGACAGCAAAGGAATAATATGTAGCAAAGGAAGCATTTTACAACGCTTTCGTACTTATTTTTTTACGGTTTCAGTCTTGTGTCTTCAATTTTCCTTTTTACGGGAGGCAAGCACCCGTCGAAGCGGTGATGAATAATGCGGCAAGTTTATGGAAGTAGTTGGAAATTTTAATCGTCTTCGTGCGCCGTGCAATTTCTTTCTTTACAATTCGACGATTGAGAACGACGCGACGATGCAACGTTTTAGGATCCTCTTTCTTTAGAGAAAATTCCGAGATGCCTCGAGGCTTCTCTTGCATCCCAATCTACGTATATTTATCCTGAGTCATCCGTTATATCTTGATAGTTCTCCATCCAAATTCGGGAAGCAAGCTTACAGATATCTTTGATCTTTCGGAAATCCTCCCTGAAGATAGTTGTAGACTATTAGTTTCCATAGTGGCAAGTATATCTGACTTAAATATACGTGTCTTCCCGTAATGTAAATATCCAACCTATTAACTTAGACGACTTAAAACGTCGCTTGAATTATCAGTATGTTGGAGCTAATAATTCCATTATCTAGATATTTTTTATTTTCGGAATGTACAATTTTGTTTAGATTAAAAATAAATTTGCTACATGTTGTCGTTTAAATTTATGTTTACTAGAACTGAAAGCAATTCGATTAGAACTGATTCGCCTTTGTTGATCTTTCATTTTACGATTAAAGAAGTTGAGTTGTACTATAGTCTATATGAGGAAAAGAATCAATTAGAAACAAAAAGTTGATACTTTTAGAGTTTACATTTTAAACGTTTACAAATGTTCTCGAGAAGTTTTCGTTTTCTTGCCAATATACTTGTTTCTTTTTTATATCTCAAGAGAACTTCTACTTCAAGTAAACATAAAGATATTGAAGAAAGAAATCTTTCTTGTTTCTTTAACAATTATCTCGACGTGATAAATTTTCAGTTGGTAATTTTGGTAACACAAATTTTCAGTTGGTAACACAAATATAGTGCACTTCTTCCCACTTATCGCGCTAACAATCGATACGTCGTTTGAAGTATGTCGACACTCAATTACTAAGTGCAATTATCGCGAGATGAATGTCGGTATTGTCTACCGAAACGTTGAACTAATTAGGAACGTAATTAACAATTAAAATTCGCGTGCCGATATTACTTATCAACCGGGTGGATGCATACTATTATAGACGTTAACGCGTGAATTTATTTGCGGATAATCGATCGTTAGCGTTTTATTGCGCGTGCTGATAATAGAAAGTTCGCTTAATTCAAGTACCGATATTCGAAAGTGTCTTCAATCACATTCGGATAATCGAGATTTCCCATTGGTGGTACTGTTTCCGCTCGAATTTCTAACGCAATCGTCGAAACAATCATTGCAATATATTTCGTGACGCTATTACATTTTGCAACAAAACTAATGACCGCATCTACATCGAATACTAAACATATTACCTAATGATAGAAAATTTTCCCGATAAATCAGTGTAATTAGATTAATTTATCAAACAATCACTGGTAGCTATAGTTCTATATCTTTCATTATAAGTTTTCATTATTCTTGTACATTTACCGATTTCAATATAACTTGAAAATAATTTGGTACAGAGATATTCAAATTCATATTTTCACGAATACAATTAAATAAATGAAATTTTGGTAGAACAGTGAATATTATAGACAGTGTTAAAAACTTTGCGTATACTATAAGTGCATAAAAAATTTCGTTGAAATAAATAGAGTTCCATCGTATTCTCGTTCCTTATTACGGTAGCGATTTATCCGCAATAAATTATTTGACTTTCTAGCAGCTTCTCGATTCGATTGCACGAAGACATAGGATGGAACACGTCGGACACAGCGTTAGAAACAGAAATTGTCTTGTTAGTACGTTTTCGAGATTCGAATTGGCTTCGATCGCCGCCGCGATTGTCTGTCGTGCAATGTGTCGATCGGTGGATACGTTTTCCGAAATTCTGCAAATCCGACGACGTTGGTAGTTTGTAAGTCGGACGGAATTAGTGCAGATGGTTTGGAAGTAGTCCAATTGCGGTGTTACGGGGACGAGAAAGGGAACGTTTCCATGGGAAGTTGTAAAGCTTTCCTCGAATGCTACAAGGGTGGAACGCGACCATCAAAAGTCCCGAGGAACGTTGTCGCTCGAGGAAATGTGAATTGCATTACTCGCAAAGCGATCCTGTCCTTTCGATCGTTAAATTTCCAACAAGTTCATTGTTCCAGCTTGCGTAAACCGAGTACAAATACCTATTTCGACGATCGAATCGATCCGATTACGAAGTATCTCGCTCCTTTTCCATCGTCCGATGGGTCTTGCTGCAAGTTTCGCTCGAGTGTCTCGAACGTTATAACGCGGCGATTTCTCGTTTCGGTTGAAGATCGAAACGAGCGAGATCTCGAATGGTGAATTAATAACGTTGCAAAGTGGCGTGAAACAAGAGGCGCGGTATTAATAATCGAGAGGTAAGATCAAAAGGGAAGTTTTTATTGAACTTGGTGCTCGATTGGATTTAAAATCGATATCGGGCCACGGGTTATAGTTTTATTAAATTTTTTGAAGCCCATCGTGTTACAACGATTGCAATATTTAACGACATGCCGTTGTAAAGGGACTTTTATTTAATCGTTATTCTCCTCTCGCGAGAAAAAAATATCGCCTGTTCTCTTCGGATGAATTTAATGATCGAACGTGTGGGTGAAATTGAAATTGCGTGCATGCAGACGAAAGGGGATCGGTAAAGCATATGTGTTTTAACGGTTTAACTATTTTAACGGTTCTGTCACGCCTCTAAATTTATTTCGACAATGAGAGGATAAAAGTTTGGGAAAACACTAGTTTTTAAATGTTGTTATAAGCTTCGATTATAAACCGTTGCAAATTAACGCGATTCGTTATAACAAATGGAAGAAATAAATTTTTATTATGTAAAATCGGTGTCGATTAAATTGGTATTGTATATATAACAGCTGTGAAGAGTTTTTACAAAAGCTTTGCATATATTTAAATATTTTAAAATATAAATTTCAGTTCGTGAAGCAAACTATTATGGAATGTAGCATTCAGAAATGCTTATCTGCTAACGTGCACTTAGTTTAACGTATGTTAATAATCACTGGCGTTATGGACGTATTTGCTCTGAATTCCATATTATCGAGTAATCAGTGGATCGTTATTGCATCACCATAATTACGAGAGCGCGTCAAAATATTCGTGACTACGTCGATACTTTGGATTTGACAGTCGAAATCACGATATATCTCTGCGTCAAATATCATAGAATTACATCGAAGCCACCCCTTTAATCAATTTAACTTTTTTATTCTAATATACATACAGAATTGATATTTAATGTTTCGATCATATACTTCGACAGTCGTCTGAAATTTCTGAAAAGCGTTCTCGGTTTTTATCATACCCTGTCAAAATTCTTAATGGACGACACCGAAGACGTCAAATAAATTAACGAAACATAGGTCAGCGAAATATTATTATAGAAACGTACATCGTTTTATGCATCTTTGATGAATTACCATAATTTCCAGGCGAGCGACGAAACATCGGAATGTTTCAGTTCGTTTTTATCGCGTCGCTAATAAATGCCACACGCAACGTTGAATAGCATCAGGAGAAAGAATAATTTCGAAATAAAGGCACGTACACTCGGACGTTATCGTCTGAAATAATGAGTTAAAGAATTATTTCATTTCATCTCGTTGCGGGACAAGGCTGATATCGTTTGCGAGGAGGATGTACCTTTTGGACGACATACGCGACAAGAGCTTTGTTTATCATCGCGATTTGCCATAATTGGATTTTGATTGATTTTTACGCAAGTTTATATTTTTGAGAAAATAATCGAAAGACTGCGGATTCGATGGAAAATTATTTTACCCACCAAGTATTGTAGAAAGCGCTATGCCTCAGATATTTTATATTTTTCTCGTGTTATTTGCGCTTTCAGATTTCATGTAAGTCCTTAAGAATCCGCATCGTAGTAGCGTGATAAATCGCAGTCAAGTAATTGTGTCATTTCGTTCGTGTACTTACCGTTTTACCACTCGAGTTCGAAATAGTCGCGCAATTTCGTTCGCCAGATTTACCGACATTAGAGATTTCCAAAAAAAGCTCAACCGAACAAGTCTACGAACTTTCTTCATGAAGTTCCTAATTAACGTTACGAAGTTCCGAAGTAATCAAGTCACACGTTACATGTCCCGAAGCTCCTCTAAGTAGCTCTAAATTATCCCGAAGTATTTTGGACACCATGTACGCTTGTGAGTAATTGTTGCAAGAAATTCTTGCTTTCCACTTAAATGTTCACGATTCTCTAAAAGCTTTTATGTACTCGTTGTCAGCATTCATCGTCATTTTCTATTTCGTGATTTATGAAATTAATTAATTATTTTTTATTAATTATGTATAATACGCGAGAAATCATAGTGACGTAAGCCAAATCGCTACCGTTCTTCACAAAACGGTATTTTGCGTTTATTAATACAGGCAGATCCATTGTACTTTTCGATGTTATGCAAATTTCATGTTTCATGCTGTAACTTCATATTTTAATAGAGAACGAAATTATGACTTGATTAATTAGATATGCAATTAAATTAATGACGAAAAGTACATTATATCGTCAAAATTATTGGCTTATAGCGTTATGATTGTTTATTATTAGTGTACCAGACGATGTTCTTTATTTATCTACACGCATTGATATTTTTCATTTATTCTTAATTACATTTTCTAATGTGTCAAAATTTAAGAAATACATCGTTCTATCAACGACCAAGAGGATAGTCAATTTCTAAATTATACATCATATATATGGTGTAAATTAATTTTGTACGAACTCGTTGAAATTTTCTTGCTGCAATTATGTGTTCGATAATTCATCTGACTATGTTGAGTTACGTAAACGATACCACTATATCAATATTAATCCGAGCGTGGAACAATCAGTTCGCATCATATAATTATCCAACCTGACCTGAATTTTATAATCTGAAACTTCATTCGAAGAGCTCATCGAACAAAAAGGTTTAAAAGATTTAACACCGATGCTTCAGTGATTTTCTAAAAATTCGTGGTAACTGAACCGTGAATGAGTAAGGTGAAAAAGCGTCGAGTCGAGGACTTTTCATTCGCTTTTCTTCTCTGTAACTAATCTTCTTTGGCAAAAATTGAAGCCAATAAAAAACTTCTCGCCGATTCTCTTCTCTGGAAGTAATTTCTTTAGCAAAGAATAGCATTGTAATATCATTTGAAAATGAAAACAAGGGAATAACTAATTGATGGTAGCTGTGTAATTCAATTCGACTCCCGGTAAACCCGAACCATCGCGTTTCATGAAGTCAAACGAAGAATAATGGTGTAAATGTCGAAAATCAATTGCAGAACCAAAGATGCAGACTCACGCGTTTTAATTATTATAGTTTTACGATCGCTGGCTTAAATTGTTATCGTATCTGGCTTGACAACATGAAATTCCTTTTATCTTTTGTCATCTACGCTCGTAATCTCTTTTTATATTCGTTTTATGCCGTTTTTATGTGCCAAGTAAAAATGTAGATTCAATTTCATGAATACAGAACATTCAATGCCAACATTACATGGCCAACTATTGCTTTTATATCCTTCAGGCGGTTTAGATAGAAGCTGCTTATGCAATGAATTTTCGTTTGTATACGTAACTTTCTATATTATAACGTTAAGAGTGCTTGTAAAATTTGACTCAGGGAAGCAAACTTTTTAGTAATTGTTATTTGTATGAAAAATCATAATCCTTGAATAAAAAAATGGGAGGAAGGGCAATAATCAGAATAACAAGAGAAATAACGAATTTAATTTTTAATAACTTTAATTAGATCTCTACGTGGCATTATTTTCAATGAGATTTTGCGAAAAAGTTGATTCCGATTCTTTGCCGAAAATTATAAAAAAGTTCGTTGAATGGGATAATAAAAGAATTTTTATCACAGAGGGATTTTCATGTGAAGTAGAATGGCAAAAGGGAGAACTCTCGCGTATGATAACAATGCGTAGTCTGCGGTCGAAGGAATATCCTGATTCGTCGATAGCAATGGCTTTGAAATCTTCGTTTTTAAACACTCGAAAAGTCGTTGTGCCACGTTACGGCTTTTAATCCTTTCCAAGTGGAATATCGAATATGCGTCGCGGCCGGTTGGAACGTTTTTTGTACCACTGGAGAATTATAGGAACGTCTCTTTGAATTTTTAATCGCACTATATGCAGTTTTATCATTCACAATACACGCTTCGATTTCTATCTCATATTGAAAATAAAAATTACGTCAACGACGACACTGTCTATCTATCTATCTATCAGAACTATCAGAAAGAAATCGATCGAAACCTTGGATATTTAAATCTAAAATACGTTTGGAACTTCATCTGTGACACAAAATTGTTTCCAGCTTTTAATTATTTATGCTTCCTCAATTCCTAAGCGGTAAATTTCACCATGCGCAGAA
The DNA here is from genome assembly GCF_000188095.3 of Bombus impatiens. Taxonomy (NCBI): domain Eukaryota; kingdom Metazoa; phylum Arthropoda; class Insecta; order Hymenoptera; family Apidae; genus Bombus; species Bombus impatiens. The sequence continues at coordinate 336,543 of NT_176768.1, read as the reverse complement.
TGAACGCCATTAGATTCGGTAAGGTCAGAAAGATGAGAAAAAAGTCAAACAAGAATTCCCATGTCGTGAAACTCGAGAGACATGAAGTTTCCAAAAAAAAAAGAAGAAAGGGAGAGAGAGAAAAAAATAGAAAACTCGCCGGTGCGTAAAACGACAATAGAGATAGGAGCAAAGTGGAGGATTTGTACGGCACTGGGCGTCCCCAGGTATTTTTAGACGTTCATCAAATAGTCGAGGCTCGCGGTGGCTTATTTCAAGCGACGTATTCCCGTCGATCGCGTTCGTCGTCCCCTTTTTGCCAGGCGTCACGCTCAAACGTGATTTCGACTGCTTCCGGCTCATTAAACCCGGCCTGTGATAACGTGTTCGCTGTTATTCGCGTTTACCCGACATGTAACGAAACACAATGGACGCCAGGCCGCGTTTTATCGTTCGCCTGTTACGACCGTCCCCCCTCCCATTTTTGTGAAACGTGGCCTGTTTCGAATTTATCGGGATACATAGATGCTGATGATTTATCCAGCGAACTTGGTGAACACGGCGGAAAGAATGAAATTAACGAGCCGAAGTCGCCATGGTTTATCGTGAAATATTGCAACGTTGAACGATGTGTAATTGCAAATGGAAGGAAAAGCGCGTTCTTTCTAGAGATTATGGGCTGAATCCCTTGCAGTGACGAAGATTAGAGTACTATCTACTGTTGCTATAGGGAATATTTAGGGAAAAAGAAAAGGAGTAAGAGGTGAATGAGAAGAAATTGATAAGAATAGAAAAAAAGGAACGAGTAAGAAATAAAAAGAAAGAAAGAGATGGATAAGAGAGGAAAAGAAAGAAATGAGAAGGAAATTGGTAGGGGATAAAGAAAGGAAAGAAGAAGAAAAAACACAGGGAACGTAAAGAAAGTTGAATGGAGAAAATAGAAAGTATGGAATTCTTACGAGAATTGCACTTATTGAAAAAGTATCGATGACTTGGCAACTTGCTTTCAGTTGCACAATCGCGGAAATAGCTTAGTATTGAGGAAATTTTCATTGCAATCCCGAATTATAATTAGCAAAGCCGATCGTTGGAACGCGTTATATTAATTAAAATATCCGCGTGTCGCGCATTAAACGAGTTGTTGCCGAGAAGCCACGATAATTAACATCATAAACGAAGAAGGAAAATGATGGTATTGTACACACTGTTTTTTTTAAATCTGTCTAAAAATTTACTATTATTTATGTGATCTTGTTGCGATAAATGAGCTTACAGAAACAGGTAATCGATATCTTTGGAACTGTACGTCGATCGCGTGTTTGCGTAGTGAAATTAAAAATATTAACGAAAAAATGAGATCGATCATACTCATATAAGAGAAATAATAAAATTCGAATTTCCATCGCTGCTCTATCTTTTAAAAGAAACGAAACATATTCTGGAACTGTGCGAGTTATTATCGCATTATAATTTCGCAGAAATTTTCTACATTTCCTACATTTCATTTTCTCGCATGAATATTCGTTTCATCGAGCCTTAGCCAACTCCAGCAATCAACAGCGAATTCAGTAACACGATTTCACCCCTCGTACCATAAACTTCATCGAAACCAGACGAAAATCAACGTCTCGTGAAAAGTTAAACAAAAGTCGACGCGACGCAACCACTTTCACGCTGTTCCAATAATTAAATTCAAAATCGTTTTTATAATTAGAATCGCTGGATGTTCGATGGGCTCGGCGGTGTTGTCGTGAATCGTTGCAAAATCAGATAACGATCCGCGTAATAACAGGTCGCGTATGCCGGCCACGTTCCCACAGATATTTTGTAAGCCAATAACAGAAAACCGTACGAATCGCGTCCGGCTCGCATGTTGCAGTCCGTACGAAACGCCATTATTTATTGCGATTGTTGCGTAAACCCGATCCACCACCGTTTTTCGCTTGTTGTCGCATCGTTTGTTCGCTGTTAGTATAGACACAAAACGTTTTCTAACTTCTTCTACGTTATACCTGTTCGAATTACACACGTTGTTTCGTACAACTGAAGGAATCGCAGCCCTAAAGCGGTAAAAATAAAAAAATGTTTCATTAGACAAGATTTAATAACTTTGATACATGTACACTATCGTTCTCGTGCGCTTTAGGACATCTGAATTCTCGTAATAATTTATTAGCTGGTAATATTACCGAAATAACAAGTCAAACAACATTACTGAATAGTCTTTGCTTCACAATTTTAGTTTCGCAATTTTATGTTAAATAAAATAATTTGCGGTTTGTAAAATTTTACTTTTTTTTACATTTTTTTTACTTTTTTTTTACATTTTTAGTTCGATTGCACAATAGGATCGTGCCGGTCTTAAATAATTCCCATGATGGATTTTAATAAATTTAATAAATAATAATTATGCATACAAGTAACGGTATATAGGTGTCGGCGAAGATAGTAATTCCATTAGTTATTGCTCTTTACAACTGTCGCATGACCGCGCAACGGCCGGTTGTTCCATTCAAATGTAACATTTTAATGATGCGGGGTCAATAATTGTAACACGATTATACAGGAAACAACAGTGAAATAGGTGTGAATTACAAATCGATCAATGATTCCGTTTATTCTTGCTATTATCGCGTATCTAGTGTACTGTTGAACTAACAACGACGTGTTTAACCAAAAAGTTTCTTTCTTTCGAAATAAAATAAACGAATATTTTCATCAAAGTTAGAATTCTTTATTCGAAAAAAGATTTATCAAAAAAAAAAAAGAAAAAAAAAGAGTATTTTTCATTCGAACGATCAGATTCCGGAGAATTAATTTACCGATATTATAATAAAATGAAATTGACGCGAAACGAGGTTCGAGATTGTTTGATTTTCCTAATTAATCGAACGGTAAATTTAATAAACCACAACCGCGCGCGTTTTCGAAGCAGCCGGCATTTAGTGCGACGTTTTCGCATAATTCAGCCGGTCGAATTTTCGTGAGCGCGATCGCTATCCGAAATGCAGTAATTCCGACAGATTCTCGTTTCAACGCCGACTTGTCCAGAGATTACAGCTTCGATGCGACAGCTAGAAACGCTCGGATCCGATAAAATAAATCCAGCGTGTTGCTCTCCGTGAACAGTTGCATCCGGAAAATTGTTCACTCGCACTTCTCGCGTTGCCAAATTAAGCGGCCAGGTGAAACTTCATTTTCGTCGTTTCAGAAACAAAATCTTGTTGATTTCGTTACGATTTTTACGACGAGTATAATCTAATTTCGTATATATAATGACCATATTAACTGTATCAACTTTGTATCTTTAGAAAAAAAAAAAAAAAAACTCCAAGTAAACGTTTTCCGACATTTCGCATTCTCTCGAAACTATAAGAGTAACAAAAAGAAGTTTTTACATAAAAGTTTTATACTTGGCGCGTGCTAATCACAACTTGCATATGTGGGTAAAAAGAGGCAGTGGAAACTTTAGCAAAAATGTTCCTTCCCTAATGCGTAAAAGTAACAAATTTTAATAACAAGAAGTGCGGATAGCGCTTATAGTTTGGATTAAGTTTTTAACTTGGGACGAACATTTGAAATAAATTCAGAATTACGCTTATAACTATAATTTCCTTGAGTTTGCATTTTACAAGCATGTAGTTAAAAGATAGTCTAGAAATAAACACGATGGAGCCATATTCTCCAACGAGAATACCTCGAAATCTCAATCTATGCTTTCGACCTAGAGAAGAAAAAGAAGAAGCTCGAGATAAGTGAATTTCACAATCGCGATGCAATTGTCCCCGAAAGGAAGTCGTGCACGTTCCTTTCCCTGTTCTGTTTCATTTTACAAAAGACGATATTCCAGTGCTCGATATCGAGAACAGTACTACGTATATCGGCCACTTTTATTCTACACAGTGCCTTGGTTGACAGTCTGTAAGCCATGCGTTCATTTTCACGATCCGTTTATACGTACGACACATACATATTTGCATTATCCTTACGAAGCCTATACGATTGCTGATGATTTCTGTTCACCATGGAAGATCTGTTATTTCGTGAAAAGCTTCCATTAGACGAACAAAGATATTTCTCAGTCTACAGCTCGTTTTCCTCTTACATATCGCATTTTTATGTTAGCGGATTTTAAAAAAAGTAATAAAACGATTTAAAACCTTTCTAATGGTTTTATATAGCATCAATAGGCACTTTGCAGGCTCGTAAGAAGTTTTTGCAAGGCCAAGTTCCACGCAATTAAATTTGATTTGAAAGATTTAGCAGAACCTAATCTTCGTTCGTTCTTCGATCACTTGGAAGACTTTGCGTCTTTAGCAGCAACTTTAAACTCGAAGATAAATATAATTTGCATGAAGCGAGGAAAAGCAACGATTCTCTTAACATTGCGTTAAAAGTTAAAAATGGATGCGTTTAAAGAATAACGAGAAACTGAATAGTCGCGAAGAATTTAATATTCGAAAGAGTGCTTTAAATTTTATAACGAGACGCGAGACATTTTTATCGGATTTTTATAATGAAGCCCGTAAAAATACAATAAACCGTTAAATTTATCTGCCTGCAGACTTTTAATCGGTCTTCTCGTCACTCAATAAGTTAAATCGTCACGCTGATGGCAGAAAGCTATACCATAAAGAATAGAGAACGAAGCGCACGGATTAAAGTAGCCACGATTTATAGCGTAGGTGGCTAATCAAATCGTTCTTTACCGGCAGCAGTTCGCGTGTGTTTCATCGTTGGGAAAAATGTCGGCATTGAACGCGTATAATTCATCGACGTTGTTCGTTGGCCGTTTATATAAATGCAATGGTGTTCCGTTAACGGCTGGATGTAACGAATCCTCGTCCCAACTGGCGGCAAATATTGAAACGTATTCGTGGATGATTTATTACCTGTCGGTCGACTGAAACGATGATACTTCTACGTGAATTGTTAATGCTCTGCCGCGATCTTCCGAATGCATATTCTACGTTACAAGACGTCTCTGTTCAGCGACGATGACATAATACGCTCAGTAAACGGTGATAACTGTTCTTAGATAGTATACTTCTCGAGTAACTGCGTGAAAACGATACTTATCGGGACGTCCGTTTGATAGACGGGAATGCTTTTTTCCTCTTGGATCTTCCAGTTCCTCGTGGAATTGGAAAAGAGATCGGAATATTTAAGTGGCTTCACTGGTATCTCGGCTTAATTTTTCAATATTTACAAAGAATAAACGCCAATTGACTTTACGTAGTTCGATCTTTATATTCGGTTACGTACGAAGAGTAAATTGTTTTATATCTTTGGTAATTTCTAAAAGACGAAAACGCGAGTATAAAAATCAAAGACACACAGAGCGCGATCATCCTGTTATCTGAAGTAACGTAATTTAAAAATTCTCTCCATCCATCCATCGATCATACGGAAGATATTTATCTAATTATTTCAAGCGACTTAATATAAAAATTCTTTGACGATGAAACAACAAGTTTCTATTAGGTTGTCAAGTAAGCGATTGCGGATTTTGTCAATACCACCTATTGACTAAATCCTCAAACGCTTAGTTGCCAACTCAATACGAATGATTCAACTCCTGTTATTCTATCGATCTCGTTTTAAATTACAATGCTTTAAATTTAATAAGATCGTTGTATAAAACATTGATAAATTATTCACGGTTCTGTTAAAATTGTAAAGCTGGATAGAAAACGTTCTGTTCCACGCGGACGATAAAATGCGAGATGAAGAGACGAGAGGTAGGAAGGAAAGCAATGTTTAAACGGGGAAAACGGCAGTATTCGCAGATTCTTCGCAGTAGCCGCAACAAAGATGAGGGTGGAAAACGCAAGCGTGAAACACCTCGCGTTATTCACGTTCATCAGTCTTTTTAATAGCTTGTCAGTTTCGAGATAACGCGAAATCGTTTTTGTTTGCCATTTATTCCTGCGTCGGGTATAAAGACACCAATTACGCTCATGGCATATCATTTACATGGATTAAAGTCAATTAAGCTACCGTTAAATTTTTCGAGTGAATTAATCATTTTGATCCGACACCCTTCTTACTAAGTAACTTAACTCCTTATCTCTGTTGCAATTACTCGGCCGTACCATAATTCCAGTATCAAAATTAATTCGGCGGCCCGTGAACCATGCTATACACGAGCGACGATATTGTTATTTAAAGAGTTTGTAAGAGGTAACAACGTTGGGAATAGTGATTTATGGGACACGTTCGTGGGAAAATTTTTATTCTATTAAATTGTCGGGTAATAAATTTGTTATTTCTTAACGCCAACCAGCAACATTATATTACGATTAACGAAGATTGCATCGACTAAAATAATTTCTACTTTAATAGAACATTTTTATATGGAAAGAAATCACGGTTATCGAAGTCTTTCATTTCGAGAACCACGTTTATCCCATAACGATGTAAATACCAATATTCGAAAGTAGCTGGCACGTATGTAGTAGAAACGTAATATTCGAAACACGTTTTCGAAATTGTGCCGCTTTCATAAGGCAAGAGGAAGATGCAACCGCTCTCAGACAGTGACAATTGTGAAAAGAAAAGGGGCAACCATTGGAAAAAAAAGTAGGAGCAGGGAAGGAGGCGTCGATCGATAAGAGTGATAGATTGACGGATGAATCGTGATTGTATAGATCCGAACCGTCGACAAGAAAAAGGAGAGAGGAGTCGAAGGAAAGAAAAGGGTTTTTTGAGAAAAATGAGAACGAAGGAACAAGTAGAAGCACGCGCGTGAAAGGATTTATGGATGTGTACGTACGTACGTACGAGCTTCCAAGGAACCGCCACAATGCGCGCGCAATTAATTTCACCGTTTTCTATTCACCGTCGTTGCCGTACGGTCGAATCCAGCCGTAAAGTCCCTGGCTATTCGAGGACTCGCCCCATTTCGAGCCACTTAAAATCGTGGTTCGATCGAAAAGGAATTTATATCCGATCGAAGAATTCTTCTCTTCGATTTACGAACGCGTTCTTCTTCCGACATACAGATATTTTTCGATTTCCAAGGTTCTTGTTTTATCTCGAACGATTCGTTTCGGGACGTTCGATTCGTCAGGGAATTATACGATTTCGTAATACGGAACGCAATCTTGAATATTCATAGAATATTCGATCGCGTACAAGTGGATATTAGCGAATATTCGACGATTAAATTTCCAGCATTGGAATGATTTTACATGCTACGATTTGCGCTAAAAGAATATCGATCGAACGATTTATACGACGACGAGTGTGAATCGAATAACACTTCCTTGGGGAAGACTCGCGCAACGAATATTCAATATTTTACTTTATAGCGACTTTAAAGTCAACGGTCGAATGAAAATGGTTTTTATCGCTTAGTGGATAAAGATTCGATATTATCGATATTTAACGATATCGATCTCCTCGTTGATTTGCTTTGGATAATAATTTTGAGCACGATTTATCCTTTTTCGTAAACAGATTAGAAAACACTGTCTGAAATTGAATTTAGAATTGTCGATTGTCTGGATAAAGCTCGATGATTTATAACGCACAGTAGCGATTCCGAACAATGACTAACAAGATTATCTACGTACGTAGTTAAATTGCGCGGAATATGTTACATTTCACTTGTGTAAATCTCGGGGTAATTACGATTATCGATGTCTCCACCATTTATATAAATTCTCGTGTATTTATTTCCGACATATATGTATGTATAGTTTACTTCGAGTGGAATTATATTATCGCAGTATCGTAGACACCTCCCTGTCCCCTGCAGTGCAGACATTGCGATTCTCTTTTGATTTCTCTTCAAATAACACCGAGACTTTCGAAATAGCTACGAATATGGCTTGTTCCACTTAAAGTTTTACCAGCATACACTTTTAAAGTAGAAACTTCAATATTTATCATTTGAACTAAGATTGAGCGACGATCCGCGGTATTTAGTCGCAAAATTAAAAAAAAACATCTGTTTCTTTTTTCTTCATTTTTCCATTAAGTACTCTCGATTGAAGACTTGTATAAATTCCATGATTTTTTCAACTAATTTCAAGTTATATGCGTATACATCTGTCGTAGCGAAAGGGTTAATTAAAATACTCGTTTGATTTCATCACGAGATATTTCGCTAATCGACGAGAGAAAGAAATCGAAGAAGAAAGGAAAGTATAAAAATGTTATTATGCGTTTAAATCCTTTGAACGAACGAAGATGTTGCACTTTAAACGCGTGGAAAGAACTGTCGGTGAAAGAAAGAACGATTAAACGATTTCGAGAAACTGTTTAATTGCATAGAATCGTGTCAATAGTAAATTATGCAGCTTTTAATGGTAACTATTCGCGGAACAAATTCATTTAGGAATGAATAAGAAGTTGAAATTTTTCTTTCGAGAAAGGAAGAAATAATATTTATAGGAAATTCATTTTATCCCTGGATATCGAGGAGCAAATTCGATCTTTAATAATGCCGCTTCGTCGGCTTAGACAGTTATAATTAAGCAGACAATACGGATAATTGCATGCTCGTCAATATTGGAGAACACGTAGCAACAGGATGCCAGGAAAATTGCACAGGCTGCCTCTTGGACAGAGGTAATCAAAACAAGGTGGAAATAGCCCGATTGATATCAGAAATTGCATCGATTCTCTATAATCCGGCTAATGCGAAATCAATTCGCAAATCTGTAGCATCGTATCTGACGAATATCAACACCAATCGCGACGATGTTTTCTATGTTTTTCTTTGAAACCCCGTTCATTAAGAAGTTAAAAAGATTCGAATAAACCTGAAAAATCATTAGGAAATTGTTCACACGTTTAAGAATTATTACATCGTTTGCAATGTTGGACCATAAAGAGAAATAATTTCATCAATTTGATATAGTAAATTTGCTATAAATCTTGAATCAATGTTGACGTTAGTTCCATCGTTGTATTCAGATTCAGATTTTGAGCAGACTTTTCAATGTTTCCTGTTTAATCTATTTTCAACTTTTTCGATAGGATCGTTACGACGTAATTGTTTAACGTTTTTAAAGAATAGAATTATTCGATTCTTTTTCAAAGTATATTATTAGATATTTGCACTTTCGTAAGAGTATCATTTTAAGCTGAAGTTAGCCATTTCCGATCGTTTCCAAGGTTTCAAAGCGAACTATCAAATCTTTTGTTGCATCATGGCGCTATGCGAGAAGTTTGAGTTGTTGCTATAATTTTTCAATTCGCCGCTATTTTTCCTTCCCTCGAACTCCAATCGAAATTACAATCCTGGCACCGCAGTTCCATGTCCAACTCTCGAAAGAATTCAACGCAGGAACCAAGCATTGTTAAGTTGAAGTTATGTTCGGACACTTTTGGAAACTCGTCTCGACGTTACGGTTAATGTCATGAACAGGAAGAAAGAAAATAGAGAAAAGGATGAAGAAAATTTCGCTTAGTATAACATCGCGTTTCTAGATCGTTCGAACGTAGATTTTAGTAGCAAACGTAGATTCTCCGACTGAATAGAAATTTGGTATGCGCCTTAAACTTTTCAGATGAAAATTTATGACGTAGGATCGAAGGAATAAAGGTTTCAGATAAATGAGTAAAGTAAAAAAAGAAAGTGAATTATAAAAGCTAAACTTATATAATAAACATAAAAGAATCATTTTTATGACTAGAGAAAGTAAAGTGTCAAATAAAATATGGAGGAATTCAATTAAAGTTAAAGAGAAAATGAAATAACTAGGGAGAAAAATTATTTCTTTAAACAGGAGTTAAAAAGAGGATCGAATCGAGAGAGATGTCAGCTAAATTCGTTATTTACATTCTGTTCATTCTCTTGATTCATTTTGTTAATTTAAATTCCGATATTTAGATTACTTTACATAATTATATGACCTCACGCTTTGATTACAAGTTATTAACAAAATGCACGTTTCCTTCAATCGTCGAAAAATATTCATCCACTGGGACGACGATTAAAAATCAACCAATCTTCTCTAATTACACGTATTTCATCGATACCAAAAAGTTTGAAAAGTATCTTCTATCTCATAGTCAATTACGAACTTCCAATGAATTACTGACAATAAAATAACCAAGATCACGTTATCCCACGCATTCGTTCGTTCTATCTGCTCTTCGTTTCAATTTCGTTAATTTCCCGCCGCAGCGTGTGTATCGATTTACCTTTGAGAACGCGGTTCATTTCAAGAGACGAGCTTATTTTTGGATTTTCTTGCTTTTCACATCGATACAGGTGACTCCAGCAGGATGAGAGCAGAACGAGAAGCTTTTGTACGCGGCTTTATCTGGAAATGGATTTCACGGGGAAAGATCGTATCTAGGAGGACGTGAATCGCGTATTTTCAGCGTGTAATCTCCGAATCGAAAGCAGTTTTTATCTGTGGTTAAAAGCGTTGCTGTTATTAATTCGCGACGAGCTCGTCTGAACGATAACCAAGCCGCGTTCGCGATTTTTCACGTGTGAACGTTCACCGTTTCGATGCTAGCGAGAAAACGTGATTGCTCGAATTACACTTATGATTCGCTGTTTCGTTGTTCTCCTATTATTTTCCATTCCTTTCTTTTTCCCTTTTCCCTTTATGCGTATCTGTTTCGTACGTTTGAAATGGTTTGGAAATTCAAACTTCTCCAAATTTTTGGAAAATTATTCGTTGGTAAACTTGATCGTTGCTTTCTTGCTATCAAAAACCTAAATTGAGAATAATTCAGTGACGGATACCCAGTGAAATTAGGAAACGTATTATATCTGTTCGCCAATCCGATCATCTACCCTCGTCCCCGAAATACAATCTCCGTACTCCCCCTCCCTCTTTCTTTTTCTCCCTCCACCTGCCTTCTCGAACACTTAGCTATAATAATTGCGGATTTTTCTCGACAGTTAGCAGTTAATATCTAGAAATCGAGCACCTTCGTGAAATATGATTTTTAATTTCGAGAAACTTAAGTACGAAAATGTATTAGACTTACTGGTCGATCTGGTGTTAAAAGATATTGGCAGTATGAAAAGTGAAGCATGAAAAATTGAAAATTATATGAATTGGACGTAACAAATTTTGTCTGTTGTAAATTACCTTGGAAAGTTTCTGTCGTCTAGCGAAATTATCCACGGAACCATTTCTCGGCTGTCGTCGGATAATCGTGGCTGCTTCATCAATTTTCCTGGCATCGGGAAAATATTAATGAATCACGGTGTACGTGGGCGATGATCCAATCCGCAGAATCGAAACGTCCCAGCGTTCTAACAAATGCGCCGAGCCACGAACGCCATTCGGATTCCACGACGCGTTGAAAAGCAGAAGTAACCGAAATCCTGTAGAAGTCGGGACGTGTCAGGAGTTGATGATAATGGGCAACTGATCCGAATTGCGGCAGGAAATTGGATAAGCTGGTATCACGATCAGAAGATCGGTCGTTAGATCAAAGTCGAAACTGGCGTGGCGTGGAAACGAACGGTTCCTCGTAAGTTCCATCGGCTGAATCTTGATAAAATTCACGCAGGATCTGGAATTTAGGATTAATCGAGCGACCTTTTAAGGGTCTAGAGACTGGAATCTTAAGAGGAGAGGCCTTTAAGCTCGTAGATTTAAATTCAGCAGGATTACAAGATGGCAATTTAAACTCGAATTTACAAACATTAAAGAAGAAGACAAAGAATCGAAAGATTGATTTTTAGGATTTGAATTTTAAGAGAAAAAAGTTTAAGGAAACTTTGTATTTGAAACGACTGAGAGATTAAAATTGAGAATTTTAATAGTATAAAAGAATGCTTAAAAGTTTCTAAACTTTTACGTGTTTATTGTTTACTGTTTACGCGGAAAAAAGTGAGGTTCAGGATTTGTTCGTCATTTGTTTACTTTCGAAATATTCTTAGACGAATAGGGAACATTTACTGCGTTGCACACGCAAATTGCTTTTTCAAGAAGATCGTTGTTTCGTATTATCAGTGAAATACTTCATGATCAAATTCATATGATATTCGATTTCCTTCTCGTTTAGTAATTAAAAATTCGTATGTTTCTCTTTCTGACAAAGCTGCAATATGCAATCTATTTTTACGAATTACATTTCTTTTATTTGGTCAGTTTACCCATAATTAATTCGCTCTGTACAGCGCATACTTCAAGTTAGGAATTTGGAACAATATGCTACTTGTTGTAGCACGGAACTGTTGTCGAAATATACTTTACTACTATGGCATAACTTGAGCTTTACACTTCTTGTTTGAATTACAGCACTGGAAAGTTATAGTTCGTCACATAGTTATATTCTGAATTGTACTCGAGTCACGGTATAAAGAGAATTATGCTGTAAAGTGAACGAGATATAGAGACGCTGGAACAAACAATTGGTTGGTAAAATCTTAAACGAGAGTTTGCTATATTCGTAAATATATATATAGTTGAAAAATTTACACAGAATAGTTTCTACTGTACAAGTGATAGAGTAGCGTCTAGTGATCTGGAAGAAAATGAAGAGAGATAACAACTCGACAAGAATGCTTGACTCGATGAAGCTCAGAAAAGCAAAAACAGCTCGTTACGCGGTGTATTCTGCTCTCTTTTTCTATGATAAAAACAAGCTTATTTTTCAGTAGATAAGTTCTTGAAAAGTTCTTGGAAAAGAAAATCTGCCAGACAACCGAGCAAGTTACTCGAAGCATATCACCGAAGAATTTATCGTTCCTAAAATAATGCTAATTTATATCTTATTAATAATAATACGTGCAATTTGATAATCTTTATCTCAATTAAAAACAGTTTCTTTTTTTCCATGTAAATTACAGTGGAAATTATTTTTTACACAACTATAGAAAACGTAATGGCATGAAGTATCCATTCAAAGACTTTATCATTTCTAAAATTATTCAAAAAATTATTCTTCTTTGCTACGATAAAATAAGTTTGTATTTCATTGATTGTAAAGTGTAAACTCTGTGATAATTTTTATTTCGAAGGGAAAAGTTTATTGTAACGATAGCTCCGATAACTCTTACGCTAATTGAAAGCGTTTGTTTGGATTTAATTCCACTGGCAATTATTTTCGAGACAAGTGGAAATGTAATGACATGAAAAATGCATTTTGATAAACATTGAGGTTCACCCAGGTAAGGACCTTAATCGTCGGTTTGCACGTGATCGTTATTCGTAGCTGTCTTAAAGGGATCGGCAAACATAGCGAACAAAAACGTTCAAAGAGGCAATATTTATTGTTCCACCGACGGGATGCGATTGTTCATCTAAACCGCCGTTTCAGAAGATTACGTAACAATAGACGAATGGAGTTGCAGTGAAAGACGAACTTGCTGCAGAACGATTACCTTGCTGTATTACATCGAGCTAACTTGCCTTGCCTTCTACCATAACCTTCCTCAACTTAACGTTACCTAAGGTAAGAAGGTTACCTTAAGCAGAGGTTATCTAATCTAAGATCAGATTAATTAAGATAACATTATCCGTAAAACTATTCCAAAATCAGTGATTTTCAAAATTCTATATAAATGGTAATTTATTATTATATTACCGTATACATTTAAGCTGTATCGTAACTACACGTTACAAGAGAAACTAATTACAAGCGACACAATTTTATTTTACTCGGTATTTTAGATTACAAGGTACGTATGCTACGAACGAAATAGACGTAAGACTCGAGAAAATGGTAGAAGATTAGAACATGCAGCCATTAGCGTAATTATATGGAAAAGTCTGACAAATTTAATTTTTTTTTTTTTTTTTTTGATATTTTACATTATAAGGTACGTACGATGCGAATGTAACGATGGATTTACAAGAATTGTTTAAAATTGATCTCCTATAGTAAGATAGGAAATATGATTTATTCTGTTTTTCACTCTCTGCTCTTCGAAAGAAAAGATCGAAACGACGAGAGCCGAAGAATTTATACAGTAAGATCAGACAGAGCGAGATCAGTGGAGCACGTTGCGAGAAATCGGGCTGGCCAATATAATTTCTTTTAAACTGCGAGTCGAGGGAACGAAGGGAGGCACCTCGAAGGGAAGTTCGCTTTTAAGACGGTTGAGTTCTCAAGGTGTGCATATATAAACTCGCGAGACCAGCCTGAACTTTCGGAATTGCAAATGCGCCACAATACGCGTACGTGTTCGTGTCAATTCGCCGCATCTGCACTTAAGTTCGCGCCAGCTGTCGGAGACTTACTAATTTTTGACTGGCGCCTCGCAGAAATTTGTTTCGAGAGTTTTGCGATGGTTGCAGAGAAACTAGAAAACCGTCAGTTTACGACGCGCATCGAAAGATTATTCAAAAATGAGGGTCAAAACACTGGAGAGCTTCGAATTCTAAAACTCTTTGAAACTCGAGACTCGGTGCTGTTATTGTAATTTGAGACTCTCGAAACGCACGTAAATAACGAGTTTGCGTTTCAGTTTTAGATTCATCGCAATCGATACGATTTCACCGATAAATTATTTGATTTTCGAAATGAAAGTTTCGTAGAGAAAAAGTTCGAGAAGATTAAGTTTCGCGAGCAAGTCGGCTCTCGATCTACTTTTATTAAAAACGAATTTAGAAGTTGAGAAACGTGAGTCGGTTTAATAATCGGTTCTTTGCCTCTCCGTGTTTTTTCCAGCAGTAATTACGAAGCGTCATGAAAGACGCGAACATCCTCCTCCACTCTGGAAATCCTTGTTTCCATATCCTGTCTGTGAAAATGTAACGCTTTTGTATTATATTACGTTCCTTTTCGAATGCAGATCTCGTGCAACAAAGGGAAATCTGACGTTTCGTAGAAAGCACGGGAAGATATGAAATATCCTGCTGTTATGTATGAAAGAACGCATCTCAGAATTTCAGCGCAACTCGCATCCGCAGTTCGAAAGATGAAAATCTCGTTTGCCGAACAGAGAAAATAATAATCGGTCATTGTATCTCTAAGCAAAAAGCAATATTACGATACGAACGTACGAACCGTAAGAAGACTACAGATACGTTTCGCAAAAATCGCTAAAGTATTTCAACAGTCGAGCATCCATTATATTGATAAATCTCGATATTCAGTGGGATGCTTATTACTTCTGTCTTACAAACAACTTATATGCTTAAGGACTATTCATCTCGTATAGTAATTTTTTAACTAAATGCGTATATGTGTCTGTCTCGTGATAATGTTAACGAAATTTTAAAATATATTATGTATCACACATAAAATATATATTTTATGTGTTTTCTACAGCTAATATTCGAACCAGTGTATAAACTAGTATTAAAATTAGACCTGTAAACATACAAATCTTTCACTTTCGATGAATAATTGAACCGCGAGATTTCTTCTAATGAGATTCCCTTTAAAGCTAAAGCAACCTTCCCAAGAACCAAATACGTCGAAGAGACTTTTTGAGAATGATTTTAAATACTTAAAGGGATACACGTCGGAAAGCTAACGCTTTAATCAAATTTCCACGATCATCCTATCTTTCGTCTCTAACCTACGTTATTATTTCGCTCGATTTTAACCCGGGAACAGTCTCTTGCAGTAATTAATAAACGACTAATAAAACCTACTAAATTATTCATTCACCTTTATCGATCGATCGCCAAGCGTTTTTAGCGGCAAGGTGCGCCTGTTTGTAAACATTCGTTGCTCTTTCTCGTTTCGTCCTGTCTCTGGACGAAACG
>NT_176768.1:309168-320486 GCF_000188095.3 Bombus impatiens | reverse complement strand
CGCGTCGCGTTTTTCATGCACTTACTACTTACGAGCAGCCTTTCCATGCACTTTCATCTTCCTCGTTTTATTCTTCCATGTACACAAATGAGGGTTAGGAGAAAGAGATAGAAGAAGCAGGATGAAATCTCGAGCGATGAATTCATGCGCATCTCCTTTTATGTTGACGCTTCGTAAACATCGGCTTTATTCGTAACAAGACGCAAGTAAATATTGACGGGAGCTGCCAGGGGATGATTCCTCGGTTACAGCCGGTTAAAACAGACCGTTTCCCTCTCATCGAAGCTTCGCCCGTCTGTTTATCGATGATGTTTAACGCTGCTTTGTATGTTGTGCGACGTGTTAGAAATCGTGCATCCTTTGACGAGATCCTGGTTTCTCGATAGGGTCTTTGTGTATCCTTTTCATTTTTCAAGAGATTCTCGATTCCTGGTACGCTCCATCTAATCGAATAAACCACACAATAACGTTTATTCTCCATGGTCTATTTTCTACCGATTATTTTTCGATCAGGGAAAGATTTAGAATTTGGTTGAACCAGCCAACGAAACGATGATAGTAGTTAGAGATATTTCGCAGTGTCATAGTAGAAATTCCTCACGGTTCACCGTAGACGTGATTTATGACATCTTTTCTTTATGGAGATTTCCCTGAGCGACTGGTTGTTCGAGCTGCTGCTGGTTTGGTTTGGCAATCTACTCGTGCATTAACTCTGAAGGTTTCTATGCCAGTCTCCTCGGAATTTGACGAGGGTTTAAGGCATGTTTCAAATCGGCAACATCTATGCATGTATAAGTTCGTATCTGAAGTAGAGTCTTTCAGTTCTGACAGGTTCACTCAATTAAGCTTTATTATCAATATCGAAGAAAGCACTTAGATTAGTAGAAAACGCGTCCTTTATAAAATTCTACAGACTATACGAGTGACCAATTCGATAATTCAAAAATTCATACACACGTGTGACGTAAGGAATTTGTTTCAAAATTAGCGAGAATGTTCGTTCTATATCTCATATTGATTAGATGTATAGAAAATTGTAATCAACTGAAATATTCAATAATATTATTTTCTGGATCAGACGTATCCTGATCCCCTGTCAAATTTCTATCTACAAAAGAAATTGGTATATTTTCACGGTATTTTCTTCCTGAAAACTATAAGTCACCCGAGAGTCCGTCATTTTCAAAGGAAAACATTTGAAAGACCATGACCAACAAAGTGAACATTCTAAAAGGTAAAGACCTCCAGCATCGCTTCAAGGAGCACAAAAATCGTCTCCATTGGTATTCCGCTTTTCAAGCGACTTACTTCGTAGATGATCACTTTGATCCGCAAAAATATATAACGAAAAGCCCAGAAACTAAAAGGATCGAGTAAACGAAATTTTAACAACGAATGTTTATAGTAAGAATGACGATAAACGCAAGTTTTACATTTCAGTTTCAACACTACATTAACTTTCAGTCCACGGTTCGATATCCATGAAAACTCGCAGTGAGATTACAAACAATCTCATTAACATCTATCGAAACGTGATTTTTCATGCTCACTTTCACCCCACGTGCGATCGATTCCCAGGCAAAGGGAAATTTTTCTATTTATCGAAACTCTCGAAATATATCCTGCTCGTGATTCGTTCGCCGCTTTTCCACTCGTCCTTTCTTCCCTCCTCGACCCTTTGAGAGCCACGTAATCGTATATCTGCAACCCCCGGGCCAAAAGCAATACCGATGGGATTCATTTTCCTGCACAAAGCGGCCCGTAACATGACTGCACAAGGAGAATTATAAAGTGACGAGAACAAGGCCGAACAACGATCTTCTATCCACCATTATAATACATTTTCGTCATTTCCACAAAATTAATCATCGAGAATTCACCGTGTTACTATTATTAACGATAATCGTTCAGCTCGATGGCTGTGTAAAAGGATATTTGCGTGGATGGTTTTCACGAAATTGGTAGAATCATAATTTCTAAAAGATAATATACATACGTAACATATATGTAATTTACATACGCAGATAGCGATATTGGTAGATTATGACTCTTACTTCTTTCAAGATAGAACGTTTCTTATTCTTTTACGCAAGTATCGATGATAAACGTACTTCATCTGGTCGTGTTGTAAGGAACGAACATTGCGTTAAAAGTAAGATTAGTTCATCGAGGAAGAAGTATATTCAATCGTTTGGTTGGTCAAATGCGAAGGAATTAATTAGAAATCGATTAATTATATTGTTAGATACGTTATTGGACTTTAATAAATTTTCGAGGGTTTCACGAATGTTTAATATTATAAAATCAGCTTTAGAAGCCTATTCAATTTCTTACGAATCGAAGACACGCCACTTACTGTTGACAGTTCATAGAAACTTGAAGATTTCTGAATTCTGAGTAGAATTTTCTGGATATAAATGAGCAAAGGCACATCGAAATTTTTCATTCATGAAACGACGAATACATCTCGCGATCCTTAAATCTCTTATTCACCTTACACAATTTTACAGTATTCAAAAAAGTAAAAGGAAACATTTGTGGTTTACATATTTATCATGGTCCGACTAACAAATTCATTTCTAAGGGAGCATGTAGTGCATTGATTCACTTATCCAATTCTAAGTAATGCTGGTAAGTTCTTTTTCATTTTAATTAAAAAGAAAGTAACTCAATAAGCATTAGCGTTAAAACAAACGTCGTTACTCAAATTCTTCGATTCATTTTTGGCTCGTGAATATGCAACTTTAGAGTAAATATAGTTTGATAACTGCGAACGCGTTAAGAGAAAATCTACTGTATCTGAAAGATCTTACACATGCGTGTACAAATTGCACATCACATTTGCGATAATTCCACGTATTTAGAACAAATTTTACTTCCGTTTCGCTATTTTATTGCTCTGATTTACATTTCATCACGATTTTCACCGCTTCGTTACGCATGAATTATCGCTTCGAGTAACGACCCATATTTATCGTATTCGTGCGTCCCCGAGCTGTCACAATTTTTATTTTCTAATCTATATTCAATTAATTAATTTCGTTGCACACTTTGATTTATATCCTTAAAAATTGTTTTAAATTGTAGATGAACAAATTCGCAGATTTGTAACATTTCCTTGAAAATGCCATCGAGCTATAAGATAACGTGAACTCGTTGGAAAATAAACAAGAGTAAATAAACTGTATCGTTAGAAACTGTTAAAAAATTGCAAGCAACGTTTCTCTTAACTTACGTTCCAAGTTCCCGAAATTTCCTTCGAAATATCGTCAAGCAAAGATAACGTTGCCTCATTTGGAAACGAATAATCGCAGGCGGGTTCTGTTCGTCGAGCGGTTCTCCGCGTTATTATTCAGTCTCGGTGTTTGCGCGTTTATCCGATATTACGGGGCAAAGCGTCGCTTAAAATTTCGCTGATGGCGATATTCGATGGAGTTTGTAAATTTCCCGTCGTTCATGTAAATATAAACGCAGCTACGTTCCGCGAGCTGCGTTTATTTGCATGCAACAGCCGAAGTCCAGCTTTTCGATTTAAAGTTATTTCGATAGCAAGTTACAATTACGAGTGTTTGCCGCGTTTCAAACCGTATAATTCGTTCGAGTTCTCGAGTCTTTCCACGATATTCGTCTTCATCGTTCCATCTTACGACTTCTTTTTTCTTCTTGTTCGCGAATAAAAATCGTGAGAAACGGAGCAAGGTTCGTTCAAGGGGGACGAGAAGAATGATAACAGTGTCTTACAGTTGACGATATTTTTCTGCTGGTTCGTCTCGTCGACGAGCGGAAAATTCTGCTGAAAAACGTTGAAATGCGGCGATTTATTCACAGTGCCGTTTACCGGAGAGTCGGGACGCTTCTTTAATAATCGTACAATCGACTTCGCTTCCCAGTTTCAACAACACCCATGTTCTTGAAACCTAATTTAATTCGAATAACAATACGAATTCGAAGGATATGTCCGTGTATCTCGTGATTCCAGCAATATAGTAGCTACGAAAAGTATTTGCTAGTGTCCTGATTTTGCGATGAAGCAATTTTGTATCAAGTTGTACGTTTCATCTTCGTGCTATTAACGATCGATTTAAGCCGAGTTTATGACGCGAACGAGATTCCCCTGCTGTTTTTCAGTTTTTAATTTATACATTCATTTTTACCATATTTCTTCTTAGCTTCATTTCTAATCGGAACTTCAAAATCAATCCTTCGAACACGATTTAAACAAGCCACAAAATAATATTAAACGAAGTAGCTTTTTTCTCCACCACTCGTCAACCGATATTCGATGATCGTTTTAGTTCCGTTCCACCATCTTAGATAGACGTTTTAGGGTAATAAATTCAGGAATCGTGGTTGAAGCAACGACAGCACCTCGCGTTCCAAGAAGCTCTTTACGTTGCCAGTTTCTCGATGGCCACGTTACCATAGCCTCTCTCCATGGAGAACGTATCTCAGATGGATACGTTCCAAGAAGCTTTTCCCATTGAGAGACAGCGTATCGAAGTTATCGGAGGATCGAACGGCGCTTGGGGGACTTTGGGTGGAGAACGATCGAACAATGCTCGATACGGACTGTTTCCTCCGGAAGAAAATGGAGGAAGGCAATAGGACGGATGTGTATTACATCTATTTTACGAGTAATGGGAAATCCAGTTTCTTCGCGCGTGTTTTCTTTTCGCGCGACCGCTCGAAACCGAAGATACGCGCGCAAACTTTATCACACCATGCCATTGGGAACTTTTTTATCAGGATAGAATTTCACCTCGACAGTATTCACCGACTAGGTAGACCGGTTTTTTGTCTTTCTTTCTTTCTTTTTTCTTCTTCTTTTTTTAACGGATCGATAAAATCGGGTTCCAATGTAATTACGGTCGCAGATACGAGCTTGGCAACCGCGTTACGTTTATTATTATGGGCCGTTATAGACCCAGCTTACTTTTTGCACTAATAAGCAACCGAAATACCGATGGTGAAACGCGATCGTGTCTGTGTATCCGAATCTGCGATTTTCAGCGCTTACTTACGAAGAAATCGAACCGGTTAAATTGCGACCAGGTGAATACGAGACGTGGATCGTTGTGTTTTGTTCAATGTTGGTGTAGAATCGCGAATTTGTTAAGGTTTGTCGTCTTGTTAGTATGCAATCGGCTGGAAGTTTGCGAAATTTCGTAATGCAATTAGGTAAAAATTTCGAGATAGAAGGATTTACAGTAATTTTATTGTTTATACAGCGAATTAAAGTATATGATCGTTAGTCTGTAGAACAATCTTATTTGCCATTTACTGACCCATGACATCGTAATAAATACTGTTTCGTTAATACACTTTGACAAAATTCATAAATGTTTGAATATGTGTGATTAATAATATAGGTACAATGGTCGCGTCTGATTTATGATTGATTTATACTACTGGTAGGTACATCGATATTCGTATATAGTTCGGAAATGCGTGTAACGTTATTTGAAGTTCAACTGCGTGATTTCAGTGTTACTACGAGCGATTTAAAACGCATTGTTCAATATCGTAATATTTGAAATTTTTCATAAATAATTTGAAAACATTCATTGCCCGTATATGTACTTGTTAAAATTTATCGACAAAATCAATCATTCGTTCCAATGTAAACACTGTCTTCGATCAAATCCACCGATTTATTGAAGATTACGATACAGTGGGACGTATTAAATTACGATTTATCTATATTCTAACGTTAAAATCGATGATTACAATTATCTTGCACCAGAACGTGGAAAAATCCAGGCAATTTAGTAGCAAGTTCGGTAAGCGTACAAAACTGTTTGAATCGTTGCATGGAAATCGTTTGTAATTAAATTATTCCGATAGCCAATGGTCCAGATGCTAAAACTTAAGCCCCTTTGTATTAAAATTTCAACCGCGAACTTACCAAACAAAGAATTCACGAAAACAGAAAAAGAGAATATAGCAATTAAAAAATTGTACGAAACAATTAGTCGAAGAAGAAAGAAATTGCATTGAATTCCTAGAGAATGGCAACTTTTTTCTTTACTTCGTGTTTCCTTCTTTTTAGAGAAACGGTACCTACTAACACAAACACAAGTTGGACAGAGTTAACAGTGAGCGTCTTTCTTCGTGATTTCATTGGACGAAGCGACGCATTAATTGCATTTTTCGATGAGGGAGAATGCATTTTCTGTACTGTCGCGAAAGAATAGCGCTCAATCGTTGGAAAGCTTTTTCCGTAGCAGCTAAAAGATTTTTTTATCCAATTAATTCGTACCAGAGCGCGAGCCCCGCGTGCACAGCGATGCGCCCGCTGCTCCTTTGAATTTTCAGGATGTTCAAGTTGAATAAAATGTGATCGAGCGCCAGTCAGCTTTGTACTCAAAAGCCACTGTGACACCAGCGAGTAATTTTCTTCGACAGTTGTTAATCCGATCACCGTGCGTGCGAATATCTACTCTTCATTGACTTTGTTCGCCGAGCGAAATTTCATTTTTTCTAATCTGCTTCTTTAACGTTGAACGAAACTCCAAAATAAATATTATATTTTCTATAACAAATCTATATGGATATAATATAGACGAATATTAGGATGTTATAGTACACAGATTAAATTGACGGATCAAAGTTCGTTATTGGAGAGCATACATTTGAAAAATGTTACGAGATAAACGAGAAGAAATGTTTTACGTTTGGCGATTACGATGGTTGAATATTTTTGCTGATAATATGGTTGACGTATACTACTGTGAATTTTAATTACTAGCCTCGGGCTAACTTATTACACGGTTTTACTACTACGATTAGATATAAATGGATGTAGAATGTAGATACATTTTTAACGATGTTTCGAAATAATTACTAGTAGTAACTTAAAAATCTCAAAATCAATACAATCAACGCATATTTAACTCTCGATAAATATATAGAAAAAGATTAACCAACGATTATAAGTCGATTACAGCGTTTACATCTCTATATTTCTATGTATAAGAAGTAGACCGTACTCTTATTTCAAGTAACAATTTGTACCGCTTGAAATTTCTATTGTACATTTTCCTTTACGTTTATGTATTCTAAAGCTACAGTAGTGCTTGGTAGCGAGCGAAAGATATAATAGTAATACGAAAGAAATTTTTCTCGACGTAATTTTATTTAAGGGGAGCATCTTTCTAAAGCTGCTGTATAATGTTTCAAAGCTTCCTTAGAGCAGCAAGTCGCCTAGAAGAAATCTTTAGTGAAACTTGAATCTAACGTTGTTACTGTTTTCCGTCGAGATACGTGCTCTTAAATGCAGTCCTCGATTTACTGATTCTGCATTATTTTCCATCGAACGCGTCTCACCTCCTTTGCTGAAATAAATTCAGTGTCATCGAGTTTTCCTTCGTCTATAGGCAAACTGAATCATTTACGTTTAAGAACAATTCGTTTGCTGTTTTAGGCTTTTAACGAATCTGAGGAAATTTTGGGATATTCATCGACGTCTTTACCACGTCTGCGATTGTTCGTCTAAAGTTGGATATTTGAAATCATCTTCGATAAAAATGAGAATTCTTTTTGAAGAAATACACGCGTGAAATTTTGCTCCGATCGTTAACAAAGTATTTTAGAATTAATTATTTGCGTCGAGAATCAGTTATCGACTCTGTTCAAGAATGTACAAAATATCATCATGCTAGTTACAACGATGAGTCGAATATTTTTTAATGCCCGTAACGTAATTATCGAAAAAGCCATAATCACGCCAATTTAATCAACTTTATACAGAAATTCATGAGCTCCACAAACTTTATCAATTATCGATAAAATTTCAAACACTCGCGAAAGCGATTAAAACAAGTGCACGGCTGGGACGAAACCAAAAGTATATGAACGTTCATTCGTAAGCAACCTTTGAAGGAATTATACGACGGTAGAATTAAATTTTCGGCTTAAAAATTTCACCTCGGAGGTACACTTCTAGACTCAAGGATGGAAAAAGATTACTTGAAATTATTTATAGAAATTTCCAGAAGCAAATAAAACGATTTCCTTGATCCGTTTCGTTCTCTTTAACAGAAATTCCATAAGAAACATTTTATCTGTGAAACGAAACAAATTCTTTTTCCTGCGCGTCTCCTCTTGGAATTTCACCTCCGGGGTACCTTGATTCAATTCCGATAGGAAAAATAAGTATGTATCTCTATCGGGAATCCGAACGAACGAGCTTCCAAATTGAACAATCCGTCGACGAACCTCAAAATCGAGGAACCAATCGACAGGGGTTTGGAGTCGATTCGATAGAAACGCCGCTCGAAAGTGATCCGTAGGAAAAACATTCATTCGCCGTGTGCAGGTTCGATGGTCAACGATACCGAGGTATCGGAAACCACTTTATACTCTGCATAGAATTGCGGCGTTGGACTCGTGAATGGAACGAGGTCGAAGCCAATTAAGATCGTTCAATCACCAGAAACAGAATCAAAATATATAGTCTGGGTCAAAAAGTAGGAGGGGTCGTTGCATCGTCCGTATCGTTGACGGATTACGCAATTGACACGTATTTCGTGGTTCAAATTTTTATTCGCAGATTCGATATACGAGTATGTGTCGATATATTAGCATATTTACAATGGCTTACGAAAGTATTTCTATACTTATGACAGAAAATTTTTCCGAATATATCGCGTGTGTTACAATGAAACTTTTTGAAATTTCATTGCCACTAGAATGAGACACGACTATTATAATTATATTGACAAAATTTGAACCCAATTTATAAATGTGTATAAAAATTATATGATTTAGTTTAGTAGATATATATATATATATATATATATATATGTATAAATTTTTATGTTATTATTTCTGTACTTGATCCTTAACGGTTTAATCGATAGTCCTGTGATTTGATTAGCTTCTACTTAAGTCAACGTTAATTATTTAGTATCGCAATTATTTCCGGTTGTACGGAATGTTTCCAACGATTCAACTACTTCTGGAAATTATAATTACCACTTACGAAATGTACATGTCTCTTTTTAACTATGTAAGATGCCCGCTTAAAATTCAGCTAACTGTATGAAAGCTACTCGTTAGCCTTCCTACGTTTCGCTTATGTTCGTAACTGTTCAGGAAAATATGTTGCAGAGGAAAGAGCCATAACTTGTAATTACGGTAAATAAATCACGCAAACGATCAAAGAAGAAACGTTTCTTTCTGAAGTTGTAACTCGCAAATATTTTAAAATTACGAACGAGTCTCGTCGCAATTCGAAGCAAAGGAGGGAAAATTTGTCGAGGGAGGAGATGTAAAACGCTGAAACAAACCTTTTTACGGGCTTTGGATATGAAATTACGAGGGAATTGGTAATTCGTAGCCCGACACGATCGTCTTAGCTTTATGTTCTACCGGATTTATCCTCGTTATCATAATCGGCGCGTTCTAACCGGCTTCTTGAACGTTTAATATCTCGCGCGTTACGCTCGCGAAGCGTTTAAGCGGATTTCTTCTTTTTCTTCTTTAATTCCCGTTTTCCTTTTTTCTTTCTTCCTCATCTTTCGTCGTGAAAACAGCGGAAGTGATTTAAATTGGATAGCTCTTGTCCAGCAATTTTCGCGGCTACGAAATGAATGGGTCGAACGAAAAGCAGTAGACATGGTATTTAAGCCGCGACATCGGCCGAACGAATTTGTTGGCTACAGTCTGTTTTCATTTTGTTGCAGGATTATTTGGACACGTTCGCGTTTTTATTCTTCGTGAGAAATTTTCGAATACGACGAGGGAAACACACGAGTATTAACAACGTGAATATATTACTCGCGTTAATTTTCTCTTATGACAGCGTTGTATCGTAATTATGGGATGGAAGAGAGATAGAAAAAGAGTATTATTGTCATATTATCGTTATTGTGCGTCTGTATCGGCCCTTATTTCTTCCCGTAACGAGGGAAAAATAACGATGTATTAGAAAGCTATTAAATTATGAATGAAAATTATGTTTTATTATTATGGTTTATGAATATACAACGGTACATTTCCAGCAGTTATGACTATTTTCTGTGTATAATACATCCGCATGCTACATTTCTTCGATTTCACTGAATATCCTTTTCATGCCTTTTCGCAATAACTTCATAGTCACGTTTATCTAGATTTGCACGTGTTCTAAATTAGAGCTTCTAATATAAATATTTATAATGCATCGTTTTTTATGAATTTTTATGTTCGCAACATAAACTACAAGTAAAATCACGCGGAGTTATTCCTTACTTAACCTTCAACTTTATCGCTGTTTTTTTCTTTTAATGCGATCAATGTACTAAGATTGTTCGATAAATATACGTACACCGAGTAATTCGATTTTGATAGAAAATATTTCCAATAGTTGTAGAAATTACAATAAACAGAGGAAATATTTGGAAGAGTTTGTACGAAGAAGAAACGTGGTTACAAAGATAAAATCGGACGAATATTTGCTATCGAGCTTCGTGTTGCGTGCAACTACGAAATCCAGGGAAACGTCGCGGCATTCACGCTCTGACATTTCTTTCCTCCACTTTCTCTTTTGTTTCTCGAGATTTAGATAAAGCTACAAATACCGGAATTCCTTCGAAACTTAGGACCAAACTTACGTCGCGATGAATTCACCTTCTTATCGTGTCGTTTCGTTTCTGCAGAAACAAATTATGGAACTTTTATATCGGCTTTGTTTCGTGCCTAAATGATTTCTCCGGTTGGAACTTTTCATCCTCGTTTATATTCCGCAAATTTTATAGCGAAATATTGCAACGAATTACAAAAGTCTTGATTGTTGATTTTAAATGTCGATTGATGTAAATAACATAAAGATATCTTCGAAACGTTCGCAACTACAAGAAAGTACGAAATTAAACGATGAGATTTTTAAATTTAGCAGTTAATCAAATATTTAAAGATATTGGTCACTGATATTAATTATAATATTAATTTGTAAGGAGTTCGACCGTGGATCGAGAAAGAATCGTCGAACTATTTACCGTTTCTCGAATTCCGAATAATGGAGATTTTACGTTTAAATTGTAATTTCAGTGGATGCACGGTAAAATTTTATCGACAAACAATTTCGAAACATTCATTGGCAAATCGGCTTCGAACGGATTTACTTTTTGATCTTGAAAAACGCTAGGAAATTGTAATCTAATTTTATTTTAAACAACCCGATTCTGCAATCGGCTGTGGAACTCGGCAGGAAATCGTAAATACTGGAATTAAATTTGTTTGAAACATAAAACACGCCAGTGAATTACGCGAAACGATGTAATTTGTTTTTTTTTTTTTTTTTTTTTCAGTGATTGTTCAGTTTAATTTCTACCCTT
>NT_176768.1:276855-308793 GCF_000188095.3 Bombus impatiens | reverse complement strand
GTAATTTTTTTTTTTTTTTTTTTTTTTTAGTCAGTGATTGTTCAGTTTAATTTCTACCCTTTTTTTCTCGGAATTGTTAATATCAGCGTATCGCAAAATTTTATACACAAATTTTAAATAAAATCTTATTACTAAATTTTGTGTTCTTATACAAATTCATAGTTTTCTAGAAGCTAATTAAAGAAACGAAACTCGGAAATAGAGATTTTTATTACGCTCTAATCATTATACACTAAGTATTATAATTTGGATATTTTGTATTATTATGTTATTGCAATGAAATATTATGAGCTGATATTACACAATATTATTCAATACACGCAAGGCGGTAATAATAATTTCCCGATTTTTTTTTCACTGGAAAAATGATGCGTGATCGAATTTATATCAGGACACAACTGGTTTCAGTTTTATAATGCAAAATCTGATAGAAATTCTGGAGCAATCAAAGCGACCCAATTCCGCCGCGAAATTAATATCATGATGGTTCGGGATGGAATTAATTTCATCGATACGTGTTTACTCGTCCGATGTTCAGCTTGAAACTGTCGATCGACATTTTTAAATAGCTAATTCAAAATTCTCTGCATTTGTCACGTTTGTGGCTTGCTCTTCATAATTAAATTTTCTGGCTTGTTCTTCATAATTAAATGTTGTGGCTTTTGTAGAAAACCTTTCACATTATTTATATCTACTCAGAACAATAGATGAATATATAATTAAATGTCAACTAAACAAATAGTCAACATTCGTAATTAAATGTCAACTGAGAATCATAGTGGTGTAAATCAGTCCATTTTATAAAATAGTATTCTACAAAATACGATTTATTAGCATGAAACGCTATGATGTATTTTTTCAAATCACCAGAAAGTATCGTGGATGATGGTTTTCAGAGCTAAAATCATCGCAACGTTTCATGATAATATATATATTAGACAAAGAGAGAGAGAAATCACTATAATTTTCGCTTTGTCAATTAACAAATTAGATAGAAATAAGACATAAGTGATATATTCATCACTCTCTTGTCTTTCTTTCGCTTGAGTAGCTAAATTCATAAACGCGTCCGATCATTACGCGCTGTTTCTACTTGCGCGTGTTCTACTCGCGGATGAGAGATCAAAGCGAGTGATTCTCGGAATTGCAGAGCGATTCTTGAACGATTCTAGTAAAATAGAACTATCGTCTAAACGATATTAAAGCCCCTGGTGGAAGTCAAAGATTCGTAACGTCGCGCGTCGCGAAGGAATTTAAAGCGTACAAAGTTTACAAAGTATCGAGCGCTTCTGATACTCTTTGGATCGAGACCAAGGAAACGCTGAGAATCATTAGCCAGGCTGGATGTCGATATTAAAATATCGAAGAAAATAGGAACGAGAAAAGACGACAAATCAAATCGAAGATATTAGACTAACATCGTTATAGTGTTTATTCTCGTATATGGCGAAGAAGCAAACGTATAATACGAGGCGAAATGTGTAATATTGGTTGCTCTTTTTATATTTACTACATACTACGTACTTTTTATATTTAAAAATAGAATAATAAACGTCTTGTATTGGTGGTTAAAGATTATTATCTGTATATTTTACAAGATTACAAATAGTCGATCACTTTTAAATGGATGAATATTAAAATAAACATCTTTATATATCTTAATTGCTAATTATTAATTGAACGTCATTTCATCACGTTAAAAAATATTGAAGCTTCTGCGTAACTTTTAACAGGTACTGATAGTGCAAATGGTCGAGTCAAGTATATTAAAAATTACCATTCACAGCGCACGATGGTTAATTCAATCCAATTATCCTGTTTCAATATCCTATAACTATTCACCGTACAAAAAAATTCAACGAGAAGCACGAACGAAAAAGGATGTTATATCCAATTTTCCACAAAACCTAAAAAAAAAATTAAAATCTCGTTTTCCTCTATTTGTCTCAAAACTGTTATCATCGAAAACTTGGTAGAAAATGAGGTTTATCAACATTTACCGATACCGTGCCAGCATCAGGCTCCTTTTACATTTAATTAAACGTCCCCTTATCGAAATTAAAACTCTTACTAGCTGGTCGTTCGTATAAAATTTTCCTAATTACGCTTGGTGGAACAGCTTTCTGCAAAAACCGATGCTCCGTTTATCGGGACACTAATCTCGCCTAACGCTTCGACGAAACTCTGCCGTCTTGTAATAAAATCCTTCTAACGGAGATAGGGAAGATAATGGAACAGGGAGAAATGGAAAACAATAAAAGCGTGTCGCCAGAAAACTAGAAAAACATTGTCTACTGCTTGAGGACGAGTTTTGTGTATCAGCACCGCGGTTGCTTAGAACTCTGCTCGGCTTTTTCTGAATTTGTCTGTATATATATATATATATATTTACTGGTCTTTCTTTACTTAGAAAACGCCCTAAAACTCCGCCATAATAAACCTCGTACGCTGCTATCTGGACGTTGTACCATCTGAGAACAACGAGCGAAAGAATTTATTCCGTGTAATTTGAGTTTCCGAAACGCACTGAAAAAATATCGCCCGGTTACACGACACTGTATAATACGTGTATTTTGCAGGACACGTGTATTCTAGAGGTCCATTTTCTGCAACGAAACTTCATCAACCGTGCTTGAGTTATCGAATCTGCTATTCAAGTTCCTAAATTATCGACGAGCATCGGTCTCGTATACGAGCCATAGATATCGCTAAATCGATTAACTGGATAAAACAAAAGGTAAAGAAAATTGATGAAATTATATAAAACACGTATCGGTCAAGTGCTTTGCAAATAAAATTTTGAAAATTTCAAAAAGTAGAATTAATCACTTTGGCCTGTAAACGAACTATGGTCGGAATTTTGGTTGCTTACAGAAGCGAAAATTTACAATTAACCAGAGATTTTTAATGTAATCTGAAATATAGGAATCAACAGTTGCTACGAATGGATAATTTGATACTGGTACGAGAATATATTTTAGAAAATAAAAGTGTACGTGTTCATTTGGAAATCAAGTTAGAAATTCTTGTTTCTAGAAGGTTAGAACATTTGGTGTGATTACGCAACTATTTACTCGTACTACAGAAGAAATATTCGTGAGCGGGGAAGTATTTTTGCTAGTTTAGATAAGGCACGAAATATATTTAAACGGTTGCAGGTAGGTGAAAACGGGAACGTGAAAGTAGTTAGGTGATATACTTGTGGAATATTTAGTGGAGAACGTGTGAACTGGCGGAATGAATGAAACCGTGAATTTGTGAATTATTGAAATGAATAAAATTCTTGAACATAGTAGAGACGTATAACAAGTTATCAAATTCTGAAATCTCTTGCAAAGAACTACACTCAAACCCAAAAGTGCTTGACTGCCTGAATATTTTATATTTAGTTTTTAAAATACCATTACTCACTGTACATTCTGTTTAACAACACATTAAAAATTACAATAAAAATTGTACATTTCAATTGTACAATTATTTATCACTGTAGAATTGCTTTGTCTTTTTTACTCGTATATATTGTAATTTCACGTGAACTATACTCAATACCAAACGTAATCGAATACTGTTTTGACCAATTGTAAAATATCATTTGCTTTTATAATAAATAATAGACTTTTTTCATATATTATGACGATCTTCGCATCGAGATAATAAAACAAAAAAAAAAAGAGATCCTCAAGCATCTATTTTAAGAATTCTGCGATGAATCCAGCAATATCGCCAAGCTTTGTACAATTTGTTCGCTATGAACGAACGACCGATAATTTCTCAGAATCTCATATCGCGAATAAGGAAATCGTTTCTACACGACACCCCACTTTTTTCCTCCCTCGCGGTTGTTGTGTTTTTACAGTAATAACGAGAAATTCTCGCCTGCGGAGAATACATCAAACTCGAAACGTTCTCTCGTTATCGCGGCTCGGTCGAATGAAATTCTTATAGAGAAATTTGCGGCCATTAATCCCGACTCGTAATATTTCACCGGTTCGACGAGCGTTCCGCAATTTCTTCGAAACGAAGGACCAGGCCGCCAGAGGATTTAACCTTTCAATAATTCGCCAGCTTCCTCCGAGATTCTCTCGTTCTAACAAGGAAAAGAAAGCAAGAGAGAAGAAAGACTCGCGAATAGAAGATAGACAGTCAGGTATTTGCCTGTCCTCGTCTCTACGGTTAACAATTGGATCGATGGTCGCGTGTCTGGCGCAGAATTAATAAGCTGAAATAAGTAATGAGTGTAATTTCAACGGAGTTTCCAGCGTCCTAAGAGAAACGTCGCGGAACGAACTACGTTATCGGAGAAGCTGTCAGAAGTTCTCCGATATCGTACTTATATAAGTACACTCGTGTATACAGCTTCAAGTTCTGCTATTTAGGAATGGATCCATATGGCTATTCTGCGATTGATGTAACGATAAATAGAATGCAACTGGTAGAATGAACATCGCTGGTTTTCATGGCTGTATATTGAGGATTTATTTGAATGAATCGTCGTTAAGACAGGATTTATATTTTAATTGCTGCGATTAGAGTAAGATAGTTCGTAAATAAGTAATAACCGATTAATCAACAAAGAAAAGAAATGGATTAACAATTTCTTGCGTTATAAAGATATTGCAGGTTGTTGGAATACAACGATATTAATCGCATACAGATGAGGTGATTGATCGAACGGATTCTTCCCTTCGTTGCCCAGCGATATCCCCACTAGCGTGCGTTCGTGAGATGTACCGCGGCGGCTGGCGCGTGTGTCACGTAAAATAACACAAAAGAACAACAAAAAAAAAATAGAAAAAAAGAAACTTTATCTTTCTTCTAACACAATTCACGACTTTTACTTCCGAGCTCTAGGCGTAACTTTTTAAGACTGACTCTTACAACTCGACTTCCGATCGGATTCGGTTATTTGTCTTTTGTCACCCCTCAATATCCCCACTATCCTTGAGTTTGTTAGGCATCCGCGATCGCCGCCACACAGACGTCTACACAGGTCACACTCATTACTGCATAGAGAGTGGGGTTCGAAAACTCTTCAGGGGCTATGGGTCACTAAGTCAGTCAGTCTGAGAATAACTAGCCAAATGTCAACATTCCACGACACTCACTTATATTTCCTGTAATTTTTGTTTAATAAATATCACACAATATTATTTCAACACAAACATTGTGTCTTCCACAGATTATTAATCTTAAGTTCGAGATTAAATTCTAACACAGATAAAAAGTAAAGGTAGGTACAGTGAGAAGCGCGACGCTCTGACAGGAAAAATAAAAAACGTATGGAAGAAAGGGGGATTGTGTTGCGAGATGGGTTTTTACAAAGATTTATAGCAAAATCAATGTGCGTCAAAGATGACAAGGAAAGTACGTTTCGTTCGTGGTCGTACTTATAGAAACGATAATTCGTGACTACTGTCGTGATCCGTTTTTTCGATGTATTTCCATTTAATAGCGAATATATGACAATCGCTAAAAGTTCATTTTGATATAGAAATCCTATTGCTACGGATAGAATATTTTATGTATCCATTCCGACTTCACCGAGCCTCGCCTTATAGTATCGAATCGTGTTCTTGCTCAACTAATGAAAATTGGACTTCTGTTGAATATCAAGCCAGTTACGAATAACAAAAAATATATAATTGACCTAACCTACAAGAAGAAATAGTTCTACCGGATATACGAAAGAAATTTTCAGATAACACCGACTTTCTTGGAAATTGCATTGCTTCGTATCATCCAATTGCAATTAAGTCAGAAAATAGAAGAGCTTATATTCGATAAAGAATAAAGTTGTATAATAGTGTGCTCTGTATTGTATTCTAATCTCATCAGTTATATTTTATCGCAATAGATACAACTTGCTTCTGCACAGTGTTAATCATTTTCATCCTTCTTCGAAAACATGATTCTATGCAGATCTAATTATGTTCAATAACATCACGCACAATCAATACGACCGCTAGTGCCAATAAAACAATTTAATAAAACATCGTTCAAAATTTACCAGCTATCAATCATTATGCATCCTAACGCAACGAAGCTACTACATCTTGATTAATAACCTTAAAAAGCGATAGATCTTCCATTTTAAAAGCCTCTCTGCCTCATCTCAACTTGACTTTTCCTTACCAAGATATCATATTCGAAAGAAGAGCATGAGAGACTATACGTTTCTCTTATTCGCTCGGTCGGACCTCTCGCTCGTTCGCTTCCACTGACCTAGCTCACCTCTGATGGTCACACGGTGGTCTGTGACTGAAACTGAGTCAGCGTCCTTTTTGCTATTACTATTACTCGCGACGTGCGTATTTTCATAAAAAAAAAAGTGGGTCACGGTATTTCCAGGAATTTCGACCATCATTCAGTAGTGTCCTAGATACCAAACGTAATACCTGGGAGCACTGTATCTGCAGAATCAATCGAGATATCGATATGAAACAAAGCGTGTTCCTTGAAGTATTTTGTCTAATAAATTCTTTCTGAATAAATTTGTAAATTTAATAATTGTAGAAATGCTCGTTATCGATGTAAGGGCATCCGTCCTAATTTGGTGCTACGGATTTTGTTTAATAAAAGGTACTCTATGTTACGTGTTTGGAAAGTTTAACAATCTCGCGCCACTAGTTCGCCTGCGAACAAACGCAGCAGCTATCGTGATGTGCAACAATGAAAACCATACTGCTACAAATTGAAAAATATTTATACGTATATCTGTCTCTGTATGCCTACACGGTTTTACAAACATACGAAGAGAAACATTGAATGTTTAACGTGGAAATGAAAAATGTAACAATTCGCACATATTAGCAGCGAGACTAACAATAAATCCATAATAACTCCTTTTCATGCAGATATTTGAAAATAGTCGAATATCTTTCGCGTTCTAGACACACAGTCATTTAAACGTTCTGAATCTTTTAATTCCACCTACTATGAACATAAAATTTGTAAATTTCCTAACATTCATACAAATTTGTACAATATTCTCCATTTTCTATTCTCAAATTCACCTATAATACGAGGAAAACGAAAAAGCGAAAATTAAAGAAAAACAAAAAAACAAAAAGGAGAAAAAGAAAAATATGTGCAAAGTCTCTTTACTCTTGCGCAGAGGATTTCTCGCGCGTCAGCTGAAATTTATAAACGGCGAACCAAAGACTTTTTGCGGCACGCTAAAACGCTGTCCCCAAAGCAAACAGACTAGACGTCGAGTTATCACTCGCGACGCGTGACTTATTGTTGGCGGAAGACATCGGGAAAGGTATTCGTTCACGTTAGGAAACGTGCCCGGCAAGATTTTTCAGCCGTAACCAGCTCTCTTTACCAGTAGCGGACCCTGCTACGTGTATTCTGAATCTGACTCGATCCCCTTCCAGGAACGGAATTCGTTTCTGCTCTTGCAGTTGTTCACGGAGTCACGACGCGGAAGGACACACGACCCGGCATATGATACTATTTCAATTTTTGGATGAGGAGTGACAACCAAGAGAGTCGAGACTTTCTCGTGTGCAATGCGAGATCTCAAGTTTCGTGATGAATATGAAACGAGAAGAGTATTTCAATTAAGAAGTTATTTTCTTACGGAAGTATTTGAACATTTACCATAGAAAACTTTTAGTCCCATATCGCCTGTGTTATGTAACATATTTTGTAATTTTAACAGCAGTATAATAATTATGTCGATCAAATTCGAAAGCGATCTGATAATCCATATAGAAGTTACAGGATATTTATTACAAAACATTAATATACGACACGAATAACTACGTAATAAACGTTAAATGCGACTCCACTGAATATCGAGGTTTATCGATGTAATGGATACATAAACAGATTCAAGATTTTTGTGAACTTTGAGAGATATACGCTTGTATTAAATATCTTGTAAGTTCCCTATACATATGGAGATTTGTTTCAAACTTTACCAATATAATCACGATAAAAGAGTCTCGTATCATTGTCACTGAAATTTCAAAATGTCCAAGTATTAGGTTATCCGAAAAATGTCTTTCTTTGCACCTTCGTACAAACGTGAAAGCAAGTCTGTGAAATGTCGCGGTGTCTATGTCAATAGAACAAAATGGATCGTACGTAATTCGACAAAATAATATAAAACAAAAAACGCTGTGCATCTATTATTTCCTCGTAAAACGAAAGAAACTTCTCGGACAACCTAATATAACACACGTAATATATTCATAGAAGGCATCGACCAGTGTTCGAATATTTTCGTATTCGTTTATATCGTAGATCGTCGTTTATCTTCTCTACGTATTTTTGAATCTCCTTTCTTGGAAGTTGGAAGAACAAACGAAACTTGTTGCGATATCGATTAGAGAAATCATGAAAAATTCAACATTTGGTTCGATATATTTTGGTATATATAAAGAGCTTCGCATAAACGGCATGGAATAATTTCGATCGATTTCGTGCCGAGGGAAATACATGTGATAAAATTTTCAGGCCGATCCCCCTGTTAATACCCAAGTATTACGCTAATAAGGCTTTTATGTGGGGGCCTTTTCGCGACGTGCACAGTTCAATTTATTTGAGAGCCGACTATAATGCTTTCTCTTTGACCGGCAATTTTACTATTAATTTCCATTACACAGTTAATAAAGTTTTTCCACCCCAGAAAGCCTGTCGCGTTACTTGCCGTCTGATGACATTTCGAACAGCCGCGCGTGCATTCACGCGCGTCAATAATTCATGCGCCATCGACGCGACGCAAAAATCCAATGTAAATAGAGCCGTACGATTTTTCACTGCGATACGTTTGCATATTTTCTGATTTTAGACACAAATTTCTACGTGCTACGTTTTTTTTCTTTTCGCTGATTTTTTAAAATATTCTCGGTTCGAAGAGTACCCTTTTCTCTTCTCGGAATAACATTAAGCAAGTCACTCGTTATAAAATTTAAATTGCGTTTCTTCAACTGTGCTCATAGAGATATGAATTTGCATAAAGATTCGAAGAACGTATACATCGTACGCAACGTCATTATCCATATTTATTGCTTGTGATATGTTAAAGGTATGCACTTTTTGTATTTATACATTTAATGCCAAAAATACAAGGAATTTCGAGCAACGACGATCAGTTTGCAAACGATTCATTGTAGATTCTTCGCTATTTTATTACACAGTCGAATTATAATTAAATCGTATATTATATATCTTCTCCTTGTCTTTCAATCTCGGATGGTATTTACACGCTCTGTTTGTCATAACTCGCCGGATAATTTGATGCAAAAAAATGCTTTCCTTCATCCTGCGTATTTCTGCATTATTTCCTAGGATGCATCACCATTTAAATAACGTATTTGTATGTCATAATAATGCTCCGCCCTCTCCCTAGATCGTCACTTTTATTTTCATCTATTTTTTTTTACCTTTCGTTCTGTGATATTTCCCGGGTTTGGCATTCTTGAAAACTTCATCTCGCAATTTTCGAGATCTCACCAATCTGTCCTTGAAACGCATATCCGCGCCACCAACGTTGATTAATCTATAAAACTTCATAAATTCCCCATACTAACGATTAGTTCGTGGTTCCCTTAAGGGAACCGAAGAAAGAAAACACGTTTGTTGTCTTATAAGCTGCGAAAGTGTACGAAGTAGCAGATTAAAATTAATAATAAAGCACGTGTCGACTTTCTTTCAAACTACGGCTGGCCTCATCGCGACGTAGAATCGTGTGTTTGTGAAAGGTAAACCGTATTTCTTGGTAGATTACTCCGGAGATTTGCGCGTTTTTGTTTTTAAGGACTGACGCGGAGAGTTCATAAAATGTGTCGTGTATATGTTAAAAGTGAAGGAGGAACACTTGGCTGCTGCCTATCCGTGTGCGTTTTATTAGAATATATTATTATAGTTTTTTTCAAAATGTTGTACGGAGAGGAATATTCTTACGTCGTAGCGAGATGTATTTTTAAAGAAATATTAGTAAATATCTCTGAGAGAAATGTATTTCTAATATATCGATTATTGGGTTGGCTAAACATTGCTGAAAATATTCCGTGTTACCGGTGTGTTGTAAGACTTTACTGAAATGTGCCTTCATTTTCGGTCAAACTCTTCAAAATTCTTCCTTCTTTGATCGCGTGAAAGAAAAACGCGCGACGCTTTTACGACTTACCATTGGAACGTCCTTGGATTTTTAGATTCTGATGCCGGATGAAGGCATGAAACGTTATTGATGAAAAGAATTTCCCTTCGATGTTTTTCTCTAACCGACTGCGCGCAGGGGTAAAATCGAAGATGGCGAATTTGCCACAACTGCTTCTGAATAAATTCGAAAAATTGCCGGTAATTTCGTTCGGAGAAATTAACGGAAAATAATTAGGGGAACTATACATGCTTTACATGTATAATAAATTAGTATGATGCAAATATAGGAAAAAATGTAAAAAATCGAAACGTTAAGAAGATAAAACCGCGCTGAAAAAGTATGACGAGGTAATGGCTTAATACCAAAATAACCAACGTAAATACATTCTACGAAAATAATTATCGTTAAAACTGTATCACAATATTTCAATCTCAATAAAAGTCATTACCTTCGTTAAAAGCGTTGTAGAAGAGAAGCACATAAAACGATCATTTTGGGAAGTATGATAATCCCAATGTGAAAATCATGGAAACACAGTTGATTACATCATCGAAATGTCACTTCAAAATATTGATCTAAAGCCCATTATTAATTAACAAAATTCTATCAAAATTCCTATCTTCATCAACATCACACGTTTGCTAAAATCCGAACGGTCGTATTCATTTAAATCCCGTGATATTCCTCGTTTCCATGTTATTGTATCACGGAGAGAGAGAGAGAGAGAGAGAGAGAGAAAGAGAGAGAGAACCTTTCGGCAAAGGGACGTATGAAAAAAGTCCGGGTTTCCTCCGGTTTTTGTAGCGCGATCCTATTCGAGCACATTTTTCTTAATCCTTTTAACGTGGTGAATGCACCTTTGAAAAAGTTGAGTTGAAATTAGAGCGAGGCGCGAACGAACAGCCTTTCAACGTTTACATCATTGCGGCCTAATATCCTGTCAGTGGTGGAAGGCAGAATCATTTCAGTTCTTTCCACGACCTGGTGCATACGCCTATTGCCCTCTAACAATAAGTAAAGCTACGTATGTTTAACATACAGGGTGTCTCAGAAGGAAACCGATGAACTTTATCATTATGTCCGCTAGTGTATTTCGTAATCTTTATTATTCATTTTTTTCTTGAATATATGTGCCTTGCTTCTATTTTTGCAGGTAATTCATTCTTCACGGAAGATTTCCTACCGATTGGTAACAATCGTAAAAAAATTTAATACATTTATGGAAGAAAGACCGGTTTGAACATTTTGAACACCACTTTTAACATGTACGAGTAAAAAAAGAAAGAAATAACAAGCGATCTTTCTTTCTATCTATCTATTTTTTGAAATAAATCCAAAACAAATGTACGAAGATCTATAACCTGTATGATCTTCTTCGGTGACCTAACAAGCGTACCGATAAAATTATTCGAGTTTCTTATAGATCACCCTGTATACACATACACGTATGGGCGTGTATCCTCTTTTTATAGGGTCGTGAAGAAGCGCGCGAAAGCGAAATGAAGGAGCACAAAAGGGATGACTGTAAAGTATGCAGCCGATCAATAGCAAGGCAAAGCGGTGTGTATTGTCCTTTCACGTCGGAAATCGTGGCGTCTAACGTGAAAGGAGACGCAGTTGATGACGGAAATGTGTTTCTTCAAAGGGGAGGAACGAGATTTATCAGCGATCGAATCGTCGAGCCGGGTGACGTCGCGTCGCGTCGCGAAGAATCCACCCTTCTCCGGGTTTCCTTTGTTCAACGCGCCCTACCGCGAATAATAATCTCGTTATTGGGCCGCTGCAGGCCAACTCGCGTGTACTCTGCTTCGATCGTGCCTTCGCCCTCTTCGAAGAAAGCTTTTTGGAGATTCGAGAGATCCGAGATCGTTTGATTAAACGTGATGATATTTCTTTCGGTATACCAGGGGTGGAATTCTTTTAAGAAGCGTATTTTGGTTTTACATTTTCATGTTTGGATTGAAAAGTCCTACCTATGCGTGCTTTTTTTAAAACGTTCAATCTGTTTTTTTCCCTAGAGAGATTGATAGAGGATAGAGACAGATCTTGGAAAATAGAAGATTGAAAATTGATTCAAAAGTTTCATTTAATTTACTTGACGCGTTGTCAGTGATGAGGATTTAAGAATGATCGGTCAAATAGTAGTAAAAATAAGAATAAACACACATTGAAATATTTATTTGAAACGTACTTTAATGCTAAATATACAATTTTGCAAGATCGGAGAGCCACTGATTAATCGAATAATCGGAAATTCTATTTAATAAAATCGCTTTTAATTTTCGAAACAATAATAATAATAATAACTGAGACTACCATATTTCCTCTGCTAACTATACAGAAATCGAATATTATAAAAAACTTTCATAAAATAGACTTAAACGTTCATCGAATTTACGTCGTACCTTAGTAAGCGCGTGTTATATATTCCATATAGCGGAGTGTACAATTAATTAGGCACTTGTTAAGCAAAAACGAGAACACACAGTTATTCAGCCAGATCGTGTAGATCAAGATAATTTCCACTTAAACCGCTGTCAACCTAAAATTACGTTAACGAGTATCAAGAAAAAGCTGGTCACATTACGTAACATTCAAACGGCGAAGTTGTACATTATGGTTGAAGCAAAATAAAGAAAGGGAAATCCAGTGCGAAGCGAATATAATCGTGCACCATCGTTGCCAGTATCTGCTAGGAAAAAAGTGCAGCATTCGCGAACCGGAATATTTACGCGAGCCACCATTACTGATTCGCGAATAAAGATCAATTTCAACCGGCTTTAAACGAGGAGGCTTTAACCGGCACACTCACGAATCCGATTCGAACGCCATGGACACAGGGGATTTCCCTTGAGCTTAGATTTAAGCTCCGTCTGAAAAACTGCTCAACTACGGTGGCCAGCAACGGCTTAGACGCGATTATTTTCTCTTTAGAATCGAAACACGCAACAACGTAGATAAACAGGTGCCGCAATATTTCTCTGTTTAATCATTTTCATCCACCTTAACCGTTCTTTGTAGTCGTAACTCGCAAGATCGAAATGTAAATACACCTCCTACCCGATCGTTTATTTCTTATTACAAAATTCGCCAGACACGATATCGATCGTGTAATACCTCGGATGAATCACGTTGCGCCTGATCCTCGCGAATAAATTTCATTTGTAGCGTGTGTGTATATCTTGTAAGGAAGACGTGTAAATAGCGCAATATGGTATAGCGTAACAGTATAGGTAAAATAAGCTCCACGGTAGACACGCTTGCACGTACGAAGCGTAACGAGTAATCAAGATCGTAAAACCATTGCGTTCGATTCTACGCATCGCTGATTGGTGCGGCTGTGCTTATTTAAACAGATAGTATAAGAAAGTAAAAAAGAAAAAACTAGGAAAGTACGATATCATCCCGATATTCTTGAATAATACGTTCAAGAAACATAGGCATCCAGGAATACTCCAAACAAACAACCACAAGGCTGAAAACAGTGCATCCAGGAAGCTCGCGCGAACCTTGCTACTATACTTAACCAGGTCATCGTATCTTTCTATCGCGTTCCCGTGTATTATAATCTCGCTTTTGTGTTAATAAATTAGATAGATACGGTTTGAACGTGTGGAACATCCACCGAGATCCCTCTC
Organism: Bombus impatiens; assembly: GCF_000188095.3. Taxonomy (NCBI): domain Eukaryota; kingdom Metazoa; phylum Arthropoda; class Insecta; order Hymenoptera; family Apidae; genus Bombus; species Bombus impatiens. Next base: position 295,041 of record NT_176768.1, on the reverse strand, counting down.
AGCCTATGTAACTGCCGGCGTATCGCGAAAACGTTACACATATTTAATCGTGAGTTGGATTTCGTTGTTGGTCTTTGACCGTGTAAACGTTTGCTGGATTGTATTTGAATAAATTGGTTTATGAGGTAGGATATATTAAACTAACCATTAGCCTTTCGAAGATAAGATAAGAACATCTCGAAATGGAGAAAGCTCAGGTATCGTGTTACTCTTATCTGTATTTATAAAACATATCGGCGGAGTTAAACTAAAAAGATGTTAACATCCTGTATCGTTTAACGATTATAACGACATTAGCTTTGAAAGGGCTCTTGAGAAGTAATATTCTAAAGTAATTTGTTATCGCGACAAGGATATCATGTTTTTTTTTTGTAGAAGAAAACTCGGTGAAGTAGCTTCCTTAATTATTCGGTAGATGCTGGAAGAGCGAATGGTAGATCCTGGTGCGCGAAAAGTATACGGGAAGTATGAAATATCTGTAAGAAATTACTATGTTTAAGAAGACTGCGGGTGGTCCAGCTACCCTTAGTGCCTAAGAAGGCTTCGTGTTTAAATTCTCAATAAGCCTCTCGAGTGCTTCTCTCTACTTTTCAAGATACTTTGCTAATTAATACTTGAAACAGTTTTGCAAACACGTGGACACTACTTGCTACGAATCACTTTAAGCTCCTTTGAATTCCCTTTTATGGAAACACGAAATTCCACTTCGAGAAATTGTCAAGAAACAAACAGCATTATGGTAAGAAAGAAATATTACGATTAGTCAGAACTTACGATTTAATATAATTGTTCTCTCGAAAACTTTTTATTCTTCCTGTTAACCCATTCGCCTTGTCATATATTTTTTCTTATCCTAATTGTACATTTGTATGCATACATCGATATCGTTATGATAAAACGTAAGGATATATCGACTATAAATGGTAATCCTTAACTGTCAATACTCACGAATACAAGACTGAATAATCAAAGGTAAAAAGTTGAATGTATTACTCTGTACAGTTCATTTCGATTTTCCATCTCAATGGATTAATCAAAACATCACGTCATTTCAACTCACATATCGATACTTGTGTGGTATACATTTCCGTTCGAAATTTTCTATACATAAAGTTTTAGTGACGCGAGATCAATCAACATCGAGGATGAAAATATAGCTTCTTTTACATTTTGTATTTTAATTAGAACTTTTTAAAGAGAAGTTGAAGCATGTTTCTCTTATATAAATCCATAGGATATACTCACAAAGCTCGACCAGACTGTCCTGTAAACGAACCTCTCAAAACCTAAATTAATGCAGTCCCTTATTTTTTATTAATATTCTAAGTACACGAATAATATCCAATACTGAAAATAAGACGGATGACTAATTTCCATAAATTTATTGGTCGCAAGAAGATGACATAAATAATTATAAATTTTAAAAGGTGTCTAGAAAGCTACGTTTGCAACATTATCGTTTTCTTTCTACTTCTCAGTTTATGTAGTTGATCAACGCGAAGAGCTCAAATAACAACGGCTGAACTCAATTTATCTCTATTATTTCCTCTTACAAGAATAATGCTGAAAAAAAGTAAAGACAATAAAAAAGAGAAGGAAGAAAACTAAAAAGCAAGCACGCTTTTCTCCCGCATTTTTCCTACGTTTCTCCTTCTTGCAAGCTTCCTATCTCTCACAATTACTTGAATTTCAAACGAAAATGCAAAATCCTCGGCAAGTTAGCCAGCCGTGAGACACTGGACGAGAACATCACGAACTTTAAGAATCGCTTTACTATCCTGAGAACTCGGCGACTCCTCCCCTCGTTAGAGTCGTCACCAGAGTCGCTTTTATCGTGAAACACCACCGTGAAACGTCTTATTTAATCGCGTTACAGCGTGCAATTGCCGTGCTCGATCGAATAGAGAAACTCTAAGTAAAGGAGAGAGAAAGAGAGAGAGAGAGAAAAAGAGAGAAAACACGCGCATGAAGAACGATTGAAGTGGCGCGCTCCCCGCTCCATTAACATTTAATTGCGCCAATCGTCTTGGCGTATGGAGACACATCGATAAACTCGTTAACAGAATATGTGTCAACGGGTAATCGAGTGACTACGGAGCGATGAATCGAAGGGAGATGCGAACAGAGGCGATTTTATTCACGTTCGTTCGTTCTCTCTTCCATGTTTCGTCTCCCTCAGCCATCGATTCATCGGATTCTCAATGGTACGGCTCAAATGCGCCTCGCGATGATAGCGCTTCGATTACTTTCATCGGCGGCTTTTCACTCGAATTTCGTTCGTTCCGCGAACATGATCTCGTGCTCCGCCATTGATGCGATTTTAACGCGATCACGAGCACGCCGGTTGTATCGAATCACGGGGATGAACCGATCGAAGGATAGGGATGAGTACAGTTACGCCTATTTCGGTGGCATTCGAATACTTGCAATAAATTCACGAAATGTGGATAGATTAAAATACCTTTGATCCCAATTCAATATACTTGCTTATTTGGAAAACTTTATTTTGATTCGTATTTTTATGATAGTTTAGAATTCAGGTTTTACTTTCTTGCCAAAGCGCTTTTGACAATTTGATGGATATATATTTGTCACATATTTTTGCGAGGATTTATCTCTAGAGATGCTCGGTTTTAAAACTATAAAATTTGAAAAATTAAAAAACTGTTCCAGTGTTGAAGGGCTAATACGTTCGTTGTCAAAAAAATATAGCTATATCAGTTCTAAAATTGTTCATTAAAAGTGTATCTATTTTTAAGGAATGTTGATTTTAACACATTGTTCAAGTCAGTTATTGAGACATAAGGATAAATACGAAACTGTTAAGAATCTTGTTTGTAAAGTTCGTAGTCTTTTCGACAATTCTTAATAATCATTTTCTCGTCATTAATCTATTCCTTTTTGAAATTCCAATTACACGGAAGAAACGAAATTACTTGTATCCTGTTCATGGAAATTTCTCACTGAAAATTTCTCGCGTCGTCCGAGGATTACACTCTGAACGCTAACCCAATTCGTGAGAACAAGCGGGCCAAATTAATTTTCGTTTGTTTAATGTTCAATCAAGTATAGAAAACTCGAAACACGCCGGTATTTTCAAAGATAATTCTAACAGAATCGTTCAATTCTCGTGCTAGTATCGAGCGTTACGCTGTGGACAAACTGGAACAGAATATGATCCACTACGAATCGTTTGCAAAATCAAAAACTACGAGCCGAAGTAACAACGTTTCTAGTTATTAATGCACCAGATAGATTATTGTTCGTTTTAAATCGATCGAGCAAATTCACCCATTCCCCATTCTCAATTTCCTTTCGCTTAATTGTTCAAGACAAAATCCGTTTACGCTTTCGAACAATATAACTTTTTATTCACTTTCCTTTTATAAATTAGTTACGCGTTCCATCGATGTTCATTCTCTATCGCATATTTATCTGTATAGGATGCTTTTTTTTACAAGGTTCGATGAATCAGAGAAAACAGGACATTTCATAAATCGCGGGACATTTAGTTTATTTATTATTTATTTTACTTAATTATTCAAGGGGTTGGAAAAAGGATTAATTTAGAATAAAAAAAAATGTTTTACAGTTGTCAATCATATGGCAGATCTTATTTAATTATTTCTCAAAGTTACGAAGCGTTTACAGTAATTAATTAGTTTACGTAGAGCTTGTCACGTGTCAATCGAAAGGGAATTATTAAAATATCACGTTAATAATTTTTCCTCCAGTTTTATTCAAAAAGAAGCACAGAAATATGGAAGAAATATGAACAGCGAAATCTAAATGAATAGTTAACATTCAAGCAGAAAATCCGCATTTACTCTGAATGGATTCATCTGTGCGATTCATTTATATCGACCAAGCATTCACGTTAATGAATACCGGAAAATTTTCGACTATTCTTTTAGGCCCTTAATTCCTCTTGTAATATTGGTCATTCTTGGAATATCCACGTATCACAATTCAAATATAATAAATGAGATTTCTATTTGTACACGCAAATTATACACAATACTTACAAAGATACAAATTCTACAAACAAATCTTACAAACGATCAATCACCTGATTATTCTCTTCGATGTAAACATACGAAAGAAAAGTCTGTAACATGTGATTCAGAGAGATTCATCGATATTATTAATTGACAAATTTTTATGCGAGAGGATCCTGGTCTGATAAAAATTCTTCGATAATAATTTCAATAATACCTTAATAATTTTCCAGATTTACTTAATTCTTCCTTAAATATCCTCATGCATGTAGTCATATCTTTTCCAAGCCTTTTTACAGCGGCAACCATCATTTTCGTCGTCCGCTCGTTTCTCTCTGTTCTTTTTTCCCTTCGTACCGCGTTACCATGAATCCTAAAAATTTTAACATACATTTTCATCTAACATCGCGCTCGCCATTTCTTGTCGCTAGCGACGCAAACCATAGAGTACAAATATTCATTTTCTGAGATCTATCGCTTGGCTTTTTAGTTTTATTCCACGTCTCCGGTACAGTTCACCACATTGCGCCGCGTCGTCTCCATCGGTTCGTATGCTAATGTGCTCGCAATTTGTATAATTCCGAAACGGGTTAAGCACACAGGACGTCGCAGCATCCGAGGTCGATAAGTTTTTCTGGCTCCGTGATAGGGCGTCGTTATCTGCAGGTGCTGTGCAGGGCGAAGCTCGTTTCTCGCCGCCGAGGCTTACTTTACATTTTAATGTCTGTGCGACCGCGGATCACCACGATCCTCCGAAAAGCTTCTAATGCTGTGGGCTTTCCCTCTGTACAGGATGTCTAAGGACAGGTGACACAACTGGGCGAAAGATCATTCTGCAAGCAGAGATGAATCGATAATATAAGAAATAAAATTTATTCGCTCGAAGCCTCGTTCCTCTTCGAGAAAATTGTGATTAAGGATTCATCGAGTACACGCGTACTCAGATATAATTTCACACTAAACTTTTACCTGTATTTTCATATTTTAATATAGATTTTATTTTAGAAACGAGACAGATGATCAAAGCTTTCATATTTCGATCTGTTGCTGCTATTGACGAGCGGATGTTCGCTAAAAAGATTGAATATTCGTTGGATACGCGTATACACGTTATCAGCTAACTTCTAATTAGACGCGTTCATTGATCGATCCTATTTCATTCCTATATTCGTCAATGATTTATTTTTTAAGCTTGATTTACCAAAAGAGACAACGTTTCGAATAAGGAAGGCTTATTCTACATTCTGGCTTATCTTTGGTCGTAGGTTAATCTCTTGAGCGATTACTTGCTCGCTCTTGTCGCAATCTTATTCATTGTCCGCCTGATGTTAACCAGGTTATCTGAAGAACGCAAGTTACGAGTATTTGTATTTGTAGAACTGAATGTACTTCGCGTAATTTTTTCTCGTTTAAAAAATAAGATACAAAGTGAGTTTTAAATACGCGTAGTAGATTGAGAAAACGCTCTTCCATTAAAACGAAGAACACATCGATCGTTAAACCGGAAACGTTTATCCATGCCATTTTGTTCGGCTGATCTTATAAAAGATTGTATACTACCATTTCAAGCCAGAACCTCTATTTCCTCTGTAAACCGGAGCGTTCAAACAAGCGAGAAATAATATATTCTGTGTATAGGATAACAATGCGCTCTCGTCAGAATCGAAAGACAGAGAACAAGTATAAAGATATCGAGTGGACATACAAACTCGGTGGCTGTGCGTGGCAGCGAATTAAATGTAAACATGCAAGACGTGCTTCTATATTTCCTGTTAAAATAAAATATTAATTTAAACTAGAGAAACGGGACAAGGAAACATTTTGCTGTTTAACTTATTCGCAGCTGAGGCCGTAGCAATACCTGCGTAGCATACGTCGAAGCCGTATAATACGTCAAAGACTATTCTTAGACAGGTACACACCGCTCGTAGTTAATTAATTCTCGTCCATAAATCATAGGACATTCGTTAATTTAACTCTGCTACGTTCTCTCTGTCATTTTCCACGCAACTGTATTTTTCTAACGTTGAAAAATATCTCGAATTTATGTCAAACATTTTTTCAAAACTATTAAAAATCTTTGTTATTTTATAGAATAACTTGACTTTCTTTACAACACACGAGATTAGCGAATAATTCTATAAATACGTTGAAATAATTCACTTCTTACTGATTTTTCTCTGTTGCATCTGGCTAGTTTTAAATAGAACGAACGTCGACTCCCATTTGCCAACCGAAATTGCAATAGAATCGTTCCCTTTGTGCGCGAAGTCGTTCAAAGCAGCAAGGGTAAGCCGAAAATTTGCGAGAACGACTATAGTTCAATGCAGTTTGTGAACTATTATTATTTTCAGCGGCGAAGCGCGCCGAATACAAACGCGAAGTGAACTAAAGTCATAAGTATAATCATGCGGTTATTACACGGCTGTTGAAAACAGCCGCTCGCTGTTTTGTCTTCATTTCCGTGGAAAAATTAGTCTTTCGAAAACTGCTCGATTTCATGCAAAACTAGAATACCTGTATCTTCTCCAAGTTTTAGTGAAATTCAGTTAATACGATGATCCTGAAATGACGTTGCTTTTCATTTTTTGTTTCAGGTAAGCGGTGATTATCCACCTGAGCCTTGTTATATTTTATAAATATTTCGCCATGGTAAGTCGTATCAGTCTTCTTATTTTTATATAAAATATTTAACATCTATCAACCTTTAATCGTGTTAAATAGAAATATTCCAATTTTTCAATTTTCCCTCATCGATGAATTTTTTTATAGAAACATTTTTTTTCTTTTTATTTTTCTATAGAAAAATCATTTAGTATAGAGGATAAAATAAAGTTGAATAAAAGGATGTGCGTATATGACTATCAGTGACTTTTATACCTTTATACAGTAACCAGTAATTCCTATAGAAAACAGAGGAGCATAATTCACAAATGGAAATAAGGAAAAAATATTTGATAAAATTTTGTCGTTACCGCTTTATTACTATTGCTCGTCTTCTAAATTTTCTTTTATCGACCATTACCGATCACCTTTATAAATCGTTCGTTCGTTGATTACAATTAAGACGAAACCAAAAAAGTACATATCTGTATGAAAAAACATTGAATAATATACAAAGTTCGATAACCATTAGTTGGAAACCTCGGTATATTGTTTGAAGGAAATTTATCAAAGTATTATTTAACTAATTAACAGTTAATATTATAAACTCGTGAATTTCCAATAAAATCAAAATCAGTGGAAGGAAGGTTTGTGTATAAACCAACAAGAAAGTCGATAAAGAAGTATCATAAAATTTCAGCTCTGAATCGAACAGCCATTGTCATTAGGGGGTTAATTAATACCGGCGTAATTAGCTGTGTTTTTACCTGGATTCGCGATATATATTACAGCATGATCATTTCCACTGATTTTCTTTACGGTACTTGCAATTTTATCCGATCTGATGAGCCGCGAATGCCAGGCTGTAGTTTGCGCGCAAGAAACCCCGTCATTTATCGAAGTTTCGACGATAACAAAACATTGTAATGACGCTGCTGAAAACGAATACGTTTTTAACCATAGTCCATTAACTCCGCGACCACAGTTGCAACCTATAAAACAGGAGAATATCCAACATTGAAAGCTGCAAGCAAGGTAACAAAAAAAGAAAAGAAGAAAAAAGTTAAAAAAAATATAGGTTTGCGATAAACTTGGAAGACGTGCTTTAATAAGAAGCATCATTATGTGTCTATCATGTTCCAGAAAGGTATATGTTACGTTAGACGAGTAACTGATGAACGAGTTTTCAACTCAGAAGTCAGGCGATTGTAATCTGTCGTACGTGATATATTGTCTCCTGTGCCCGTAAAGTACACTTTGATAGTATAGACGATGTTTTATTAATGTACTATCGACAGAAAGTTCGAAAGCGATATAATTTTTAGAGGATGGATAGTGAGACGATAATCAACTAAATTTTGTTTCCTCTTAATAGTAAACGATAACTAAGAATTCGAAATGGTAAATTATGTAAATGCCACTTGAATCGACAGTGATAGAAATTACGTCGAAAGGATAAATACGTTGGGCAGGGTGTTGATAACGTTCCTCGTTTTTTCGGAATGTGTATCCCTTGTAAAACGAAGTAGTCCAAGTACCTAGATAAAACACGATGTTTGGGTTATCGACACTCTCGAGATTGCATGGAAAAGTTTCGAAAATCTGGATATCCGTGGATCGTTTCAACGTCTTCCGGGGACAAGGATCCCGTTTGAGGAAGCAAAAGTCCGTGCAATCGCGTTTCCAATCTTCGCTTCGATAGTAAAACGCATCATTTCGTAACTTGCTGAGAAAGTGGTTGGGTAAAATCATGAAGTTCTTACGAATTTCGACCTCGATGGCTGCGTGAAAAATAAACGAACATAATAATATACGATGGCCACAGGGGAAATACACGATAAACCATATTTTTCGCGTTCTATGGAAGAGCAATTTTAAAGTTCAAAACGTTCCCAACCAATACCTGTGTCACCAAACTGGTATTTTCATTTGATTTTTGGATGAAATTCGTGTTTTTTGTCATCCTCTTGAACATTTCAAAAATTTCGATCGTCGTAGGATTGGTTATGCTCTTGTTGGTTTTGCAAAATTAAAAAAATTCATGCATCTGTCACAAATTTTTCTTTTTTTTCTCTCTCTTCCTTTTTAAAGAGTTACGTATATCTTTCGATTTGACAGATTATTTCGATTTTCGACTATCATATTAACTTCGTTTTCATCTCAACAATTGGATGATATCGAAAACAAAAAATAAAAAAGTAAAGAAACACGTATTTATCGTGTTTTTTCGAATGATACACTCTCGTCCGCTTGTATAAAAAATATTTTTACAATTTTTTCGATACTTGCGGGAATCGATAAGGACCTGTGTCCGATAAAAATTAACTTACTAATAATATTTTACCTTTCTATATTCTATTCAACGAATAAACTCGTATTAACCTTATTTCAAACTCGTATTTCAAACAGTGTCAATTCAATGAAACATATCACCGAGTATGTCCGTTCAAAGGAGACATGCAACGAACGAATCCCACAATACAAATTACATGCGGTGAAAAAAACATTGGCAAAGAAATTCCGTGTTAACAAACGGCCATCTGTTTGGTCACGCGCGATTTGATTAGAAAACTCGTTTCGCTATTGCAAACCTAGTAATTACATCGGCATACCTTTAATATATCTCGTCCAATCCTCTATTTTCTGCTTTGCTCCGCACATATGGATACGTACGATGTAAATTGAACTCGATGAACAGGCAAGTTCGGTTGACAAGCTTTTGATTACACCGTGAATAGAGCAGCTCTGCATGAATCATCTTCTTTTTCTCCAGATGAACCGTATACTGAAAACGAGGCAATTCGTAAGTCGTGATTTTACGATCGCGAATTTCCATAATTCCTTCTTCAAGAATGAAAACATGCACGTTATCCACGCGATAATATCTTTCTGTATGATGGTAGTTCTGAAACATGGAGGAACGCGTTATGCCTGCCAGTCGATGGAGATGTTATTATCGCGATTATGGGCGTTTCAAAAATAGCCATAACTGCTGAATTAGTCAATTTATTAGATTTTAGATAGATAACGAGCGTTTCGATGTCTCGTTAATCGACATCTTCGTATTATCGACGATATTTGAAGACGACAGACGACGAACATGACGAGTCTCATTTCTCATATTTTGTAAAAAGGCAAATTTATGATTCGATATTTTGTCAACGAGTTCCGCGTCAAAACTATGTTTCCATTTGATTTTGCGACTAAATACGTGTTTAACAACATATAGGTGCGCGTGTTTTATAAGAAAATATATTTTTTTAACCATAAAATAGCATAGGAGTGAAAATATTGATAATGAGGATATTAACAGAAATGAATTTGTCGTACTTTTTGTCCGTATAATCTTTATTTGGATGAGCTTTAATTCGTTGGATTAGATCTAGAGATAATTCTATAGTTGCTACACGCCATGGAAATATCTTCTTCGTTTTTCTGTTAGATCTACTTTGTTTCAAAAATTCATTGCACGCAACACCCGATAAACGCAGGAAATGATAAAAATAAACTCGGTATATCGCACTTTCATGCAAAACGATTTATAAATTGTATAGTTGAAGTCGTAAACGCCGCGAGGATGAAGAGAATAAAACAAGATTTTTTTTTAGCGAGTAGGAATGTAAATCTCACATAAAATACTATGAAACATGTTAAGTACTGAAATTATGCAGATATTTTATGTTTATTACATTTTAAGTTACGTTTTTATGTTATTGTTCTGTACAGGATTTTGCTTCCTATGCAAATTTAAGTATCAGAAGATCAGTAAAAATGGACTTATCTTTATTTGTAGTTATCGTATAATTTTTTTTAGAATAATTAAACGGTAGGAAAATTAATTATATCCGTTCCGTTGAAACTTTTCAGATGTTCCGACTTTAATCTAAACGTAGTTCAATAATTTCCATTTATGAATAAACACTATCTAAATACTTAAACGATATACTAGATTGAATAAAAAAAAATGTAATTTTAATTAATCCAAATTTTAATATAAAGAGTTCAATATAAACTTTTGTAAATGACGGGAATCAGGTTTGATCGAACTTTGTTTGCCGAGGCAAGAAAAATCGCATGAACAATAAAAAGATCAGCAAGGATCAGTGAAGAGTTACGAAGACCAAAGTTCTGACAAGAAAATGATAAGTTAATACCCGAGATATAAGCTTTTCACGACTATAATTGCCACCGTTCATCCGAAGGCAATATTATAGCGATCTTTAACTTGTCAAATCAAATTTTTTATGAAATTCCGGAAATGAAACTGCTCGTTAATTACATTATAATGTAATATTTCTAACGTAACAACATATTGTATTATCGACTATTATCGGCGATATTTCGATGTCAGAACTATTTTAAAGATAGATTAGCGTAGCGTAAAATAGCAAAAGCATCGATACACAACAGAATCTACACCTTTTTAGACATCTATAGTTATATATTTCCACGATCTTAACTCACTTAACGATAGAACTGGTTGAGTGATTTATAAGGTTTCGATATGGTCGTGCTCTGCCCTAGAATCAGTAAAAGAATCAATTTCTTTTCTATCCTTCGTTATTGTTCTGCTTCGAGAGACACAATTCACTGAAACAATGAGTTTTGTCCTAAATCCTGCTATAACGCGAAACATAGGGGACAAGAATATGATTAATATTTGTGAGAAAAATTATAAGATGTACTTAATGGTTCCTCTGAAATGCCCAAAATGGTAGGAATAAAACAAAGAATGGTAGATCTCGTTTGTTAAACCACTCACATCAATCGAAACCAGTTTTTCCTCTGCCAACCCCAACATGGGTACCATAAACCCCAGTGACATACTTCATCCAAAACCTAAGCTTAACTTAACCATTCTGTCATTCTATCTTTTATCCTTATCGCATCCATTTATTACATAACCAGAAGCCATTGTTTCAGAAAAAGAACATTTATCGGGATGTTCAGGAGTAGCGAAATTCAAGAATAATTTAGAAACATTTAGTAGAATTAATAAATTATTAAACAATATATGCATCGTTTTTTCCAATTTGTCGTCATTTATCGGATAGCTTCATGATTGTTTTTCTACAAAAATTAGTTTCCTCGTCAAGTAATTGTGGCTTTTGCACGTTTGCGAACTGCTCACTTTCTTATGATAAAGATATGCGTTGTAACAATTAGGATATAAATGAGATGAGATGAACTCTTGTCGAATGTTAAACAGTTATTGCCTGTTCTTCTCGTGAAAAATTATTAGACAAGCATTACAATAAAATATACGCATAATACATCGACTGTCGAAAACGCTATACTTTTCCTGTCACTCAATGTAATACAATTAACCGTAAAAGATCGTCAGGACAAAGACAAAATATTGAGTTGGCAACTAAATGATTGCGGATTTTATCATTACCACCTAATGACAAAATCCGCAATCACTTAGTTGCTAAAACCAGGCAAAATTTAATTTCGTATAGATATTTATTACGCGAATATGTCGCAACATCCATCCTCGCGCAAATCAGTGAATATCCTTGTGAAATTCGAGTTTGTGGAACAAATTCAAAACTAGTGGCGTACAGGCATTGGTTGCGCAAGGTGCGTTAGCGTTTCTATTTTCGGAAAACGCTGTATCGGTCGAACCCACGAACACGATCCGCCATAAAAGGCACAATTTCGGTCAGAAACGGATCCGATAAACTAACTTTCCGCTACATATGCTATTTTATACTTCCAGAAGATCCATAAAACCCCGACTAAGTCGTTACAGAAGCTGCTTACTGACAGAGTTTATCTTCGACGCAGTTTTGCTTCGTCCAGACATTCGCGATCGCGCGAATTTGCACGTTCGTTTACCTTTCACGACTTCCTCGTATTTCTCACCCCTCTATGAAGCCTGACACGAGATTTCACGATCGAGTAGTGAAATTATCACAGAATGGACCGTGGCAATTTACCTCTGAACGCACGCATCCGTGACATAATAATATAGCGTCTGGTATTAGCCGATATTAAAATTCGCAGACTGTTTTGCTGGCTGGCATTTTGTTGCTGGAGAAGTTCACAGCGAAATTCAAGGAATTTTTTTCAAATTATCACTTTGTTAAATAATACGTGCATCGAAGAACTTCTCGTCTTCCTTAACAATGAACTGTTTCAAGTAGTTCTTACAGGATTATAAAGTACTTTCTTTCTTGCAATTGAAGAAAAGTTTCATAAAGTTTCGCGTAAATAATATATATATATATATAGTAAATGGAATAGCATAATACATACGTTCTAACTTACATCCAATATGTTTTATTTCCCCTTTATTCATCCATGAAATCTGATATTGTCTTGTGTTATACAGGGTGGTTGGTAACTGGTGGTACAAGCGGAAAGGGGGTGATTCTACGCGAAAAAGGAAGTCGAAAATATAGAATAAAAATTTCAAAATTTCAAAATTTCAAAATTTCAAAATTTGAAAATTTCAAAATTTGAAAATTTAAAAATTTGAAAATTTAAAAATTTGAAAATTTAAAAATTTGAAAATTTGAAAATTTGAAAATTTGAAAATTTGAAAATTTGAAAATTTGAAAATTTGAAAATTTGAAAATTTGAAAATTTGAAAATTTGAAAATTTGAAAATTTGAAAATTTGAAAATTTGAAAATTTGAAAATTTGAAAATTTGAAAATTTAAAAATTTAAAAATTTTAAAATTTAAAAAATAACGTCAATCGAGACAACGATCTACAGTGAGATCCGTTATAACGAGACGCGATAAAGTGCACGCGTACCGAGCGAAAATTCAAAGTCGATTTTCTCGAAAACAAAGCCTCGAACGAAAAATTTTTATTCTATATTTCCGACTTCTTTTTTCGCGTAGAATCACCCTCCTGGATACCATGGTTACCAACCACCCTGTATATAGTAAATGGAATCGCATAATACATACATTCTAACTTACATCCAATATATTTTATTTCCCCTTTATTCATCCATGAAATCTGATATTGTCTTGTGTTATAGACCCTCAAAAATGTTGTTTTCAGGAACGAAGACACATGTAAAAATTTTCAATTTACTTTTTCATTCAAAGGAATCAACCCTTGCTCGGTTATGCTATCAATTACCAATCAAACAAGCAACGAACGTCGATACGCGAAACAGCGAACGAATATTTTTCATCTCGCTAATAAATGGCAGAACATAAATCGATCGTGCCGAACGAACTGGCTTTGGCGAAATTTCCATCGACGAAGTTCGATTCAATTTTCGAGAGTCGTCGAGTTTTCCAACGAAAATCGTTCCATTGCTCGATGTAAATTCGTGGAGCCACGCGAGGAACCACCTATGACGGATCGTCTAATTTCCCATTATCCGGGCAAGCGTTCCCGGTGTCTTTATCCAGGCCAAGCGCGTTTCTGTGGCCAATTTACATGTTGATGCAAAAAGTTTCGCTCGAAAATTGCTTCTCCGCTGGCCGAGCGTGAACCCGCTGCGCGCGTGCATCTCCGCTCCGGATTACGCGCGCGATTCCCGAGATCTCGATAGTCATGTGGCCACCGGAATACGTAATTCTGACACGCCAGAAATGAAACGCGAATCATGATAAACGTGGTCGTTCCGTTAATAAATTCGAGCCCGATTAACCCAGATCGAAACTATCGTTGTTTCTAACGGGAATATAGCTCGAATGGCGAGGATCGATCGATCGCGGTAAATCAACGTCTTCTTGAATATGGAACTGTTGATCGAGTAAGTGTGACGTCTCCGAAAATTAAGAGTCGAAGAAATGAAAAATCGACGAGTCTATAAGACATTTTAAATTGTCGATCGGTCAATCGTGATACGAAGACTATAGAAGAAATTCGCACGCTCTTACGCGCTTATGGGAAATTTAAAAGTATGGAAATGCAAAGAATGGATATAATACGTAAAGATATAGACAGGAAATATGCAGAGTGTAGCATTTGTTATGACATTTTACGAGAAACATTAGAAAATCGGAACCCTGGAACTTAAGTAACTTAAGCGTTTTCAGGCAACGTAAATATAATATTATCGAAAATACATCGTCTGTCGTTGAGATTCCTGAAATTTTAAACATGGACAAATTCGAAAGTTTAATGCCGAAACCCTGTCTGATATTAAAAATCGTTGTAGTTATTAAGCGTTTAACTTGCTAGAAGTTTCAAAAGTTGAGTGCATTTCGAATAGCCAGTGGATGTGCTTAAAACTTTTTAAGAAGAAAGTTTTTTAAAACTCGCTAGCCGTGGCGGAAGGTTTAAATTAAGAACGCTTTTTCGAATAGAAAAAGCGGAAAGTCGACACTTGTTATGTGGCACTTTCGAATAGCACCACTTGTGTTTCAAAGGTTCGTTATTTCACGTGGGTAATAATCCCTCGTATGGTTAAATCACTGTGCGAACCTATGTATGTATCTACCTACACACGCAACTTTTACTTCTCAAATAGATTGCATGTACAAATACGAAAATTCTAGATAATTTATCGCATCGTTGCGAGCAAATATATGAAATTACTTCGAAATTATTGTTTTACTAGAATCACGAACAGCGGGTTAACGGTATTTTAAATAATTTCTCAGAAGATTAAACTCGATTCATTTTAATGAACCCTTAACTGCAACTCTGGAGCCGTGGACCGCAGAACACAAAGAGGACATAGAAACGTTGTAAGGAAACAATCTGAGAAGAAACTACATTGTAATAAAAGAGGAAGAAATGGGCAGCATAAAATGTTTAATTATACATTGTAAAATTCGTTCAACGTGACAGACGAATTATACAATGAAGCTACGTGCATGCAAGAGGAATTAGAATAAATTTACTTACTTAAACGTTAATGATTACATTATTGTGCAATAAAGGATGGGCAAAGGTATAATGAAACAACTGACGTATATGTACCAATTATTACTATAGAAAGACAGTAAAGAAAAGAGTTAAAATTGTGAAATGTTGCTGAAATTCGTTCATTGTTCCACTACTTCCTTTCCACAGCTTGCGGTTATGTTTTCTTAAATTTTTCTCTCGGAGAAAATGCTTTCAGATCCCTTTTCTTAAACGCATACCCTTCTTCGTCCCGTATAAGCATATGCATACACCCAGGTGCGATTAAAGAGATCCCCTAATTTAAAACTAACTTTCAACTAAAGTTATACAAACTTCGAACTGAGACATAGCGCGTTAAAGTTGGTTTACGATAGCGTCAACTTTTCAGATTTGTTTTTAATTAAATTCGCCCTGCTAAAAGTATTCTTTTCATTAAATCTACACGACCGAGCATAAATTAATGGACAAAGCGTAGTGTAACATTTTTTAAAGTAAATAATAATCTACTGATAGTTTGCTAATAGCAAATTTTTATGACGTATCGATTTTCAAAAGGCATAAAATTTCATAGTATACGGAAGAACATTTTTACCTTCATTGAAATCAACAAGCATTTAACGTTGCATTTAAACGAAATTCCAAATAACGCGATGAAATTTTCTCCTGAATTCATCAACGATATTTTTCTCGCGGCAACAGCGAAGAAAATGAATAAAAATTGACGAAGGATTTTCGAACCCGTTTACGGGCAAAAAGATTTATCAAAAGCCCGTGCGACTTGTTCTTGCGCCAGGCATCGCATATGCAGTTTACAAAACGAAAGCGACGAATATTCGATCGGAATATATGCGAAAATCGGTCAGCTGCGTCGGACTCAAACGTCCCGCAGAATTTGCATCTTGCACGTTCCATAATTAGTTAAACGCGGAGTTAATCGATTAGCCGACGGTCAGTTAACTATTTAAATGGCTGACTCAGTTTGTTTGAATGATTCGGTCGATAAAATTATTATCAATTAGAAAATGGAGCGCGTTGATTTTTCTCCTTCGTTCGCTGTCTATTTCGAACCCTGTCTATTTAACTTTCATCGGAATCGTTTCATCTTTGACTTCATCGTTGACTTCTTTTTGTTTTTAAAGATACTGAGACATTCTTTGACACTTGTCAAGAAAGATGAAAAACCGTTCTTGGATCATTTTGATTTGTAGAGACATTTCTAAATCCTTCGTTACGCTGCTATACTTGGTGGTTCCGAAATTTTTAGACTTGTATCAATTATTTCTTCGATCGCATTGTCGAACCTTGTTCTCACATTTGACTAAATTTTCTTATTTATTTGTATTTATATATTACTGTTGGCTCTTTTTGATACTAAGACTGTCAAGAGAATCGTTACTTTTACAATTATGTAATGTAATTGGTAAAATGCAAAATTTAATTTTTAGTTGGAATTCGTCTATATCGTATCGAATTTTTATAGTCTATATATCTTATACCTTGTTACCGTGGTTTTGTCACAGCACACACATAGATGACATGGAAACACGGTCGATTTTGCATTGCGAGTCTGAGGGAAACGCTTATATGAGATCGCGCGGATTTTCAGGTTTGATCCTCCAGCACGGTTTTCTCCTTCTCTTGGTATCCACAAAACGCGAAGAAAATATGGAAATCGTTTCGAATCGAGAAGGACGAGAGATCTCGAAGAAATTGTCGAATAATATTAAAGTTTGTTCGATTTATCGAGATCGTCTGTCCTCTTTTAATTTCGTGCACGAAGAAAAATTCTGCAAAAATCTCGCGCGTGAACTCCAATTTCCAATAGCTGATATGTACTCTTTGTCCTTCTTTTTTTTAATAAAAATTTTCATAAAAAGGAGGATCCGCCGATAATATGAAAAGAATAGAACAGCAAAATTTTGCGGAATATTGGCGATTTTCAGAAAACTGGATCCAATCAAGCGTCGAAAAAAATCGAAACATTACGCTTGTCTTTCAATGCAAATATTAAGCTTTCATTCCAATATGTGCCTTAGTAATGTGAAATTTTATCGATCGTGTACTCTGTGGTTCAATTGATTCCAATTTGAATTAACCTAGTTTATGAATTTAATTCGAATTAATTAATTCTGCATAGATTTGCGTATACGTCGTGTCCGGATAAACATGTGAAATAAGACAAATCGGGTTTTCATTAGTCATACCTAAAAAAATACGATTTGAATATTATCCGATGGGATCAGAAAATTTGGTTTTCGACTTATGAATTCAAATGGAATTCATTTAAATTCCCTTTTTCCTTTTTTTCTGTCCGCAACATACAAAATTGAATCGCGTGAGTTGTACAGCCCTAAGTTTCATAGAAATTACTAATAACTAATTACGATTACTTAAAATATATAAAAAGTCAAATTATACAGATCTTAATTATTTAGAAAATATATCTACGTGCGTTTTCGTCGCTGAGAAAGCAAGAAAAGGAAAGCTCTGTGATATATCGATATTATTAACCTCATCTCCTATGTCTCAGCAAAGAAACAAACACGGTGTCTACTCCATTGCCCCTGAATCTACAAGTGCTTCCAGTCCAACAGCAATTCTGCATGCATTGTAGCATTCAATGGAACCAACATGCTACCCTTTGACCCAGATTTGTAAACGTGAATTCTCTATAGTACCACGAAGAATTCCACTCGATGCAAACTACGTTGTATTTGACGAAATCTGTCTTTCTTTTTTTTTTTTTTTTTTTTTTTTA
>NT_176768.1:243329-276466 GCF_000188095.3 Bombus impatiens | reverse complement strand
TTTTTTTTTTTTTTTTTTTTTTTTGTTACATTAAAATTGTTAGTCGGATTTGTAAAAAAGTGCACAAAGAGAGACGATTATAACAATTTAGTTAGAAAAAAGAAGCAGTGTTAGAATCGTATCTTGAAGATAAATTTCTGAAAGTGTTTTAAAGAAATATAAGAAATTTCGATCAAACGTAGAATAATACATCACTTTCAGCATAGTAAGTATAGTGTCTTATCGAAATTCTAATAGAATTGGAGCGGTAGGAGCGTTAAAATATAAAGTTGTGTAAATAGTTTTTAACGAAATGCACAAGCTCATTCTTAAATCGCTAACGTTACAAAGAACAACATAATTAAAAGATATATTACGCTCATTATTTACGTATGAAATGAAATTCTTTCTGCTTTTTCATACGATTTTAAATTTCAAGATACTTCAAGCTGAATATACTTCGTACGAAAGAAGAAAGAAAAAAAAAATACGATACAAACACACAATCGGTGTTCTAAACTTTAAATTATTGTCCTTCTATTTTTCACGTATCGATTTATTTTATTTTTACCTCCGTGGTTATTATATGTATATTTATTAGGTAAAATTAAAAATCCACAGCAGAGTTAAGTTACTATTGATTACACTTCATTCATGTTCATTCGGATATGAAATACAATTATGCATTCATTATCGATATTATAAATTTCATTGTAGATTGTTGAGTACAAGCTGTAACAATGAACTTTTCATTACGCTTATAACGTTTATTACACTTGTTACACGCTTTTATCGCGTTTTACATCCAATCTCACTCGATGTCCAGAGATTCCAAGTACATTTTTAGGAACATCGATTCTGGAGTATAAAACACGCTACGATATTTAATGAATAAAATTCTTTTGATCGAATTTATAAAAATACCAATCATAAACATCCATAGTCCAATCGTATTTCGTATCTCATATGGCAGAAATCTCACGAACGATGGTTCAAATAGAAAGAGCCAAATAAATCGGATGCTGAATGCGAGTGAAATTCTGCCCCATGTCGAATTCTAGCTCTGCTTTCGAATGAATTTTCTACAATATGCCGTGTTCAAGTAACCAGCTCAAGGGAGTGATAGTGCGATAAAACGGTGAAGACACAGCACAGATGCTCCTCAGAAACGGTGTCACTAGACGGCTATTAGAAATTCGAAGGAACTGCACTGTTCGCGGCGACAGAATTTCCTGAATTCGGCAAGGCGCGTATTCGACGCGTCTGTAAATCCTCTGTCATTATATATGCGTGCAATTTCACACGATAAATATTTATCACGGTAGCTGTGTTTCGACTGAACTGTTAATCGGCTGGAAGTTCATTCATTTAATCCCCCTCTTAAGCGTGTGCGATCGCGTTCGATCTCGATTCTGCGAATGACACGAATAAAATGAAAAATGGTAATTTTTTATTTTACAACATTATGCGGTAGTTACTAAATGTATCGTATATCGTATATATCTATTTAATTGACCTTCGCTTAATTTTTTTATACTCGTATATATGTCTAGTTTTATTTAATAATTGATTGCAGAACTTGCTGCATGAAAGAGAATTTTACGTCAAGATAAAATTGTGTCTGGCGCACTCTTGCTTTTATATGAGAAAAAGAAAGTCTTTTTGCGATACTGTTACGCGATATCGTAACTGATTGCAGCGTGAGCAATGTAAATATCGTGAAACTGTAGTTGTCGCTTAGCTGGCGTAAACTTTAAAAAACATTTACACATTTATATTAAATAGCGTAATTAATAACGAAAAAACTAGACACGACGATAGGAATAATTTCACTTGATATTATGTCGAAGTAAATGATTATTGTATATGACAGAGTATCTAATTCTGTTATATAGAAACGATGAAATAATTTATTTGCAGAATACGCGCACATTAATTATGTTTATTTTGCTTAATTATATATTTAATGAAAGATTAATTAGATTAGTATTTACTCTTATACATAATACTGACTTTAAATCTGTATATTACAATTGTACGAGGTACTTAGCGGCAAAAATTATTTAGCTAAATAGAACAGCAAGAAATTTCATACAAATACCTTTTCATAAAATTATTTGGATATATACCATTAGCATACTTAGTACGATTTCACGAAATATCGATACATGTTTTGATTATCCAACATTATCCATCCTCTTTAATATTTCTAAATATATTTTCTATTCATAACCGAGGATCAAAAAATAATTGCCCTTTCATGATCTCGATTAAATTCGTCCGTAGAGAAATTTAAACAAATAAGTGAAATACTCTTGTACGATAAAACTGAAATCAAACACGAACACAGATGATATGTTGATCGAACGAAACATCGCATAATAACCACGTTGATTTTTCGTACCTTGTGCAGTCAAGCGTTTAAGCGAAAAGAAAAAAGAAGAAGGTGGAAAAAATCCGAAAAGAGGAATAATAGAGAACACATTTTCGAGAATAAGCAACGAGTTAAGAGACTTGGTGGTAGTTTCCTAAGGGTTAAGAACCGTCAAACATCCAGGCGAGTCGTGTCACTGGAGACGAAGAATGAAGTTGTAATATGAGAGCTCTCGACATACTCCATTATTCACCATTTGAACGTAATATTTGCGGTGTGATATGGTTTCAGGATCCAATCCCGGGCGAAGATAAGCAGACGTTGCTTCTAGCACTTGCCATCTGCGAGCCCCATCCGAACTCTAACAGATTTTCGTTCCCATAGTATTGGATAACGCCTACCCTTTTAACATTCTCGTGTCTTCTTCGTCTACACCCTCGTGGCCCAGGAACATAAGTAACTTTCCTCTTCTCTCTTCTGCCTATCGTGCGGAGATAATAAGATGGTTCGATAGTCGGTGATAAAGTAAAAAGGTATGTTGGAGTCAGACACGGGGAAAGCGGTGTGGATCAACGTGTGAAACGAGAGTTTCGTTGTGAGATATAAAAGATGAAGATATGAAAGATTGTATAAAAATTGAGATTGCCATTGGTACGCGAGGATTAAAACGGAAGAGTCGTTTGAAAGAGAATCGAAGAGAAGCCAACAACAATTTGATGTTTCGTTGAAGAAAACATGAAGAATTTTGATAAAATATAAAACAACGATCTTGAATAAAAGTATAAGAAATAATTGTCAATTCTAAGATCGATGCTATCGCGAATAAATTACTTTTTAACATTGGGGAAAAATACAGAGAATAATTATGAAATAAATGTTACAGCAACGATGACAGGAAAGCGAAAATAAATAAAAACGTGTGAAGAAACTGGTATTTCTAATTCAAATCAATCACAATTTTCTGTTATAAGCATTCGAACAGAAAGAAAAAAAGACGAAAAGAGAGAGAGAGGGGAGGGGGAGAGATGATGGTGTGCGTAATTCAATATCTACCACTGAAAAACGTCCCTTTGATGCTCGTCGAGCGTGTATTGTATTTCTTTTAGTAGGATTTCGTCGGTGCGTAGTTTATCATGAAAATATTATCGGGTTTCGATACTTCAATAAGTTACGATCCGTGAAATCCGATGTCTGATTATTGTCTCCTCCGAGACAGCTTTACGATTCAATGGCGGTCGGGATTTTTATGGCCGATATGTTTATGCGGCTCCGTAACCACGAATATTGCTCAAACGTTTGCCAGCAACATTTGGAAAATCGTGGAAACAACCGAGAGACGTAAAAATTGAATGCCAAATAACATATTTCAATGCGAGAGACGAGTCGCTCTTTGTCTTTTTTCTCTTTGTTCTCTTTTTTCTGAACTAAGAATGTCGACTGCTAAAAGGAAGGTACCGTTTATGATTATTTTATTCAGTTGATGTTAACTTCCCAACCCTTCTCAACCGTATGTAAAATTCACTTTCTTAAAAGACTGAAAACAGAATGGTAGAAAATACGAAGCGCAGTTATGTCGAATTATACATATATTTAAAAATTCGATATATCGATGTATCGATTATATTTAAAATTACATTTATATTAAGTAATTTTTAGTATGTATGAAATTACATTTAAAGACTGCATTATTGAAAAAATGGAAGAATATTATATGCAGCATGTTATTGATTTCGCGGGAGCAATCCTGTATATGTTGTATTTTGTATCAACGTTTCGTAGACGTTGCGGTCTACTTCTTTAGGACAAGCCAGAAACTTTTCTGAAGTAGACTGCAACGTCTACGAAACGTTGATACAACATACACTGCTCCTGTAAATCCAATAACATGGTGAAAACTTAAAATCTAAAATATCGTACACGATCAATATCTTTTTAATCAATTACTGAACTAGAGACTAAATATTTCATTTAAAAAAAAAAAAAAATAATGACAAAATTAAAATGGTAACAAGCATCCAAAGCATCCAAACAAAACAAACAATATTTTCTTTTCGCAGATAATCTAAGACCTTCGCGCGATTTTGTACTTACGTATATTTGAGAAAAAGTCAAACCTTTTTGGCCAATACGTGACAGCTTGTTGAAAAGTATATTTGTAGAAAGCTACGATCAAAAAACTTCAATTTATTTACATTTATTTGATTTTATCGATTGAAAGCGAAGATCTGAGAGAGAGAGAAGAAGATCTGAGAAATACTTACCGTATACGCGCTTTTCTTTCTGTAATATCTTCGTTTATTATTTATCGAATTTACTAATCGAAAGTTGGACACTTTTCTAACGATCTCGTTAGACGGAATTAAAGGAAGTTCGCCAGACGTCGTATGAAATTGTGGCCTGGAGTCACAGAAACCGCTAATAAATCACCTTAAATCGTCAATTTCCAAGGAGCTTCTAGTTTCACAACTTCTCTACCTTCTCTCGCTCTCTTCTGCTCTTCTCACTCGGTCGTGCCGAGTTTTCGCGTGAATTAACTAAGAATTATGTTCTTGTTTATCATAAGTTGTGACTGCGAAATTTACTACCGCTTTCACGACGTGGTATCAGAGGGTGCACGTAGATCAGAATGCTTTTAACATCCAAGATGTTTTTTTAACTCTGATTTAACGTTACAAATGTAACGATTATTTTTTTCTATAATAATATAAATGAATCTATTAAAGGAATTTTTTTGTAACGAGGAACAAAGCAAATATTGAAATTCCATTCGGATAATAAAATATCGTTGTAGATGTTAAAATTGAAATATTTTCCATTTATACATATGCGATGATATTTTATTTCGTTTCAATATGTGCAATTAAAACGATATGTAGAATTGCATGATTTAATGAATGCAATTGGTATTACTGGTTTTGGCGGACCGGTAGGAAAAAATTGTTTCGCATTCTGTGCTACGTCGCGACTCTTCGTTGTGATTTTTCATTTCATATCTCTCCGCGGGGCTTGCTATATTTATAGCTTTAGCGACAATAGCAGAGAAATATTGAAACGTTCGCGTACTATGACATTTCGCGAAATGCGTTCTGGCTCATCGAGAGAAGATTGACTTTCTACGATGAAGCTTCATAAACATTCATGTATCCTATCCGAACGTCGTAACAAAGAGTTAAGGATATTTTGCCTTCGGATTTTTAGTTTGGGAAATTGCCAAGCTACGATACTTTGCCATTATCGTAGCTAGCTAGAAAAAATTTATATTTTCCTACAAATATACATAGCTATTTATTACTTTAATACTAAATAATGGGCAATATTATTCCTTTTTTTTGCGATCATTTAATCAATTTTTTGTACAATAAAAATTGAACTTCTTTTCTACAAGCAACATCTTGATTGATAATGCACTTGGACATTATCAAGCATAAATTCCTTTAGTTTTTCTACGAATCAACTTATGAAAAATGTTCTTCGACCATAACGTACCATAACGTACAATCTTCAGATCGTTGAACTTTAATACCCGCACATTTTTCTTTCTCTATTTTACAGTATCCTTCGCTCCGCAGTATAAACCACGTTCGATAAATAATCTGACAAAAATTCCTATCCTCGTAATTCCGAGTAGTTTCAATCTTTACGTTAACAAAAAAGAATGTACTCGCCGTACACGGTTACACGCGGTCCTGTAAAATGTTGATGTTTGAAATTTCTTAAAATATAAATTAGCTTCTTCATGTTCAAAGATCTGGAAACCTATCGCGATTCTGGCTTCTAATAAGAAAATAAAACTTTCTTAAAAGTAGCGAAAATGAGTACCGCGTCATCGACATAGGGATTGACTTAAAAATCCTATCGGTGCTATCTTATTTCTTTAGGATTAAACCAACTGCAAATTCAAAGGCGTGTTTTCTCGTATCACGGTACGTGACGATGGTTTAATAACTGTCTCCGACAGGATCGGATCTGTAAACTGGTGGAGAACGGTCACGTTCACGCGACGCGAAATCATTCCTACAGAACTTCATCCTTTTTGCAAACAACGAGCCGGCAAACAAACAGGCAAACGAACGAACGAGTGAACGAACTGCACGCAATTCACGGCGTTTGCGTACGTTGTTTCAGGGAGCAGCGAGCCATGGCTGAAGAGCGTAAAGCACGCCGAACTAGGTACAGAGGTGCAACTACCGTGCGTGCTGAAATTGCCACAGTGCGAAGGGCTTCACAGCATCAAATGGTATCGCGGAGCGACGCGTATCTTCATTTTCAGCGAGGACGTCGGAATTACGCGCGGGAACAACGACATCGCCGTCAGGTAAAGCACACGTATCTTAACTTTATCGTTGCTTTCTCGCGTCTCCTAGATAACACAGGCGACGACAGCCTGTCGTATTAACAGGCGACAAGACGTGGCCCTACGTTTCGCTATGATAATCGTAATATACATACGTATATTGTCGTTCGTGAGTATGTGCACACTTTGCTCGGCTTATATTAACGATATATTAATATTAACAAAACGTGTGAAACGTAGTGGCAAACGATAGAAAGTAGTATTTACTATCTCCTTGTGGGTATGAGATGAAAAATAATCTATATCGAAAAGTGTCCATATAGTATAAATATATAAATGCAGTCGAAATCAAGGTAAAATTTAACGTACGACTGTATACGACTTGATCAGAAATTCAGATTTATAGTCAATTTTTTGTGACTCACGGTTTAATTAACATTCTGTGGTCGAATACTTGAGATGTGTATCTATAATCAAGCGTTCTTCATTTCGAAGTTAATAATCGGTTTTTTTATATTCGCATCATATAAATTTGAATCGATATGAGGAATTACAAAATAAATTTTAGCAGAATATTTAGTATTAATTTGGATTTTTGGGTCCGTATTTTTTGCAAATTTCCAAAACATTTTGGAATAAATTTATTAAGGTTTTTGCTGGATAATACTTGCTATAATGTTGTCTTATACTCGCCTCTATGACATTGTTATAGCCCATTTCCGAAATACCGCAATGAAGCTCAAGCAGAATTAATAATCTTGTTTGCGTGGTTTGTTTGGTGGATATTAAGCCGCTATTCGCTTCGGAGCAAGTTTCTGTGAACACAAAATGAAGCAAACTCTAAGCGGAAAATAACAGCATATACAGTTCAGTGTATGACGTTCAATAATTAAATCGTTATTCAAAATACACTTAATCAAGAATATAAATATATATCTTTGAGTAACATTGTATAGGTTTTCTGTACAAAATTAATTCCTTCGTCGCGTGGAAATACCTTACTCGTATTTATAAGTAGATCGAATCTCGTTTCAAATTCCATATTGAAACAACTTTATTGCTGTTACGTCGTAGATGTTAGAAATAATCCCCTGAATATTGAAAATTGTTGAAAATGACAACGTGAGTTCGTGATCGCCATCCACATGCAGATGCGTTAATTATAAGAAATAGTAATCAGAAGATAATCCTAGTTACGATCGATAGATTTAATCGATAGGCTTAAGATGCTTTTTTGTTTTTATCCCTGGTTTTTGTAAACGCGTGCAATAAAGGTTTTTTTGGCTCAGAACGGTGTGATAGATTTATCCATTCAATAAAACAATAACTATTGTGATCCTACCTCCGAGTATAATAATAACAACAAAAATCTTAAGAACAATTTTTTCAGAGATTCAAAGCTGTATAATAGAATTTCATTTCTCATAGAAGAGAAATGTTAAAAACGTCATATTTGAAAAAGTAAGAAAGATTCGATTGCAAACTTTATTATACAAAATGCATTACACTCTTAATCATCTCTGACGGGACGATATGCTTTAAGATAATTTTTATAGAGATTCTGTGACTTGTTCTAATTTTTTTATCACATAATATTTCATTACGAAGAACCAGAGAGACTATTTCGAACATTACGTTTCACCTATCTTTTCAAGTCTGTATTGTAGACCGTACTTATTACTGTTGTTATTTCTTTATTTAGAGGTAGGATCACAATAGCTATTATTTTATTCTTTGGATAAATCTGTCATACCGTAGCCGAAAAACTTTCTTATATGGACCAGGGATAAAAGCAAAAGAATATCTTAATTCTATCGCTTAAATCTATCGATTATATCTAGAACTATCTTCTAGTTACTATTTATTGTAACTAGCGCATCTGCATATGGTTGGCGAGCGCGAACTCACGTTGTCATTTTCAACAATTACATTATTGCACTTGGCAAGAAAGTGATTTATTTGAAAATGATTGCATCAGATTTAAATTAAACACATTTCCATAATAGTCGAGACATAAAGCGTATCGTCTAATATAATTTTATATTCTCGAAACGAATTTCTTCGTCCCATAAAAATGATTAAAATATTCCCTCGAATCACGCATGTACCAATTTCCAGAAGAAAAATTGACTTTTTAATCGACTTAAATGGTAGATCATTAAACACAAAGAATTCGCTGGTTCCGGATGGTCGAGCGAGGGGTGAGAAAACTCGATCGTGGACCGTCAGAAAAATGAATATTACATCGAAGAGATTAAAACGGTAGAATTATTATCGTCATTTACGCGACACCGTGAAAGCTTCCGTTGACGAGGGGATAGTATCAAAAATATGGAACAGCTGGTAATCCAGGATTAGCCGTAGAAAGTAGGCCAACCAAACGATCTGTTCCGATGCGCTTAATTTTTCCTGAATATTCGTCTCGACGAGGCGAGAATAAATCGGTTGTTTCGAAGGAATTTCTAACTTTGATATTACGGTGAAAGTATCACGTTGATCGTTCGCGTTAATCATCCTCTTGATCGTCCTGGCGAATCACGATGAAAACACACTCGTGAACAAAGTTTTCTCGTCTTACGTGCGAGATTTGCCCGCATAATCCAGTTGTAGCGGTAAAAGAAAAGCGTGCAGATTTTTCTGGTCGAGTTGTTTCGCGCGTATTGTCACGAAATTTCTGATTAAAGCGATGATCGTGGATAAATTAGGAAAAAGATAAATATTATCGAGTTCGTTGATGAACGATGAGTTCATGCACTTGTAAAAGATTTAAAGGTATAAAAATGTATATTTAAAATATAATTTCTTAGTTATACTCGTAAAAATATGAAATTATATAAATACACGCAGTTTAGCTGTAATAGTAGTTGGTCGTTAATTTTATTTTCTGCATGATTGGTAACTGACAATAAACGAGAAAATTATATCACTTCATTGAGACCAATGAGATTTATGATACGAAAGTTTCAGGAAATTGTATTTTACATTAATCTATTTTTTAATGACAAAATATACAATTTTAAAATGTCAACAATTACTGTAATATTTCTTAATGTATAATATCCTGTGTTTATAGATTTTATAATAGTTAATGTTACAGTTAGAATTAACAGCAAGTATGTAACGTATTATAATGAAGTATATGTTCTTCTGTTTTAGTAAAACGTAACTTTCGTACGCATAATTTCAACGTAATTAAAAACTATATCAAGAATAGAAACACGAAGGTTCGTAATATACTGCACAGCAATGCGAAGCATATTTTCAAAGTAGTAGACATAGTAATACGGATCTCCATATGCAAGCACTACAAAGATTAAAAAATATCTGCGTTTGAGTTTTCCTTTTATTGCTCGGTCGTTCCTGTTGTTGAACAAGTAATTGTACACATTTTTCTGTCAGGAACAGCTTGAAAAGCGTAAATTGTTAGGTTTCGTAAAAATAATTTATTTCAAATAACGTACGCGATACAATGAAACTTGATAATTGCGACGAAATTTTTAACGAAAATATGATTTACGAAATTTTAAGATAAACTCACAAAATCAAAAATTATTTTTGCTTACTTTTTGGAGTCGGGTTTTTTATGGGTTAATCGTAGTCTTCGAATACGTATTAATATTTCAATATTATAAAAATTCTGCTTGTCAAAATTCAGAACGCATCTGAATATAAAAATTGGTTTTCCGCAACTCGTAACTTCTAAAATAAATCCTCTTACTAGCGAATTTTATATTTTAGTACTACTTTGTACTATAGTGGGATGATGGGTCAAATCAATACTAGGTAATCCTGCTCTTCCGGTACAATGGTTCCAAGACGTAAATCTAGCCTTAGATTCGGAATTTTTCTTCGTAAAAATATTTTATTTTACATAGAACCTATGTATCGGAGATGGAATTAGACGTTAGGAATATTTAAGAAATATTCCGATGCGGAATTTTCATTTATTTTAATTAAAATCACTTCGAAGAAACTAGGTAGGAAAAAGGGAAACATTTGTTATATCTTATCAATATACAATGCAAAAAACGTTGTTAATATTTTTATCATTTATAACTAGCCTACCACTTGTAATCTTTGTGATATATTGTGATGTGTGTGAAAATTTAGTATGCTCGTAAAATTCATATCAGACGTTTGGTCAATTTCGTTATTATACAGAAATAAAGACTGCGAGGTGAATAAATCAGACTGCTGAAGTAAAAAACTAAGAAAAAAGGTAACTTAAGTAAAATAGCATAAGCATGCGTAGAAATGAAGACAATTTTACACACAGTATATAACTCGGAAAAGAAAAAGAGGATAATATATGTGACAGAAATAGAAAATTTATACCGTAGAGCGCACGGTGTAATATGATTTTTAAAACACGTTAAATAATCTATGCTATTCGTCGTTTTATGATTGCTTCGTATAATCTGGCATTCCTTGTCATTTAACTGTATGAAATAATCCATCAGAGTAGGTTGAATAAAATTTCATATATTTTTACGTCTTCAAATTTCCTATAAATTCATACATATCCGCAGTTCAAATATTAAACTAGTAACCAGGCGATCAACGATCAACGTCTGAACAAAATCGATTATCTTGCTGCGATATACGTTTATATCGTGGAAAAATGTATTCCTGTACGTCGTTGTTACTCGCAAAATCGTTTAGTCGACCCAGTTTTTCCGGCGACGAGGGAAAAAGTCGAAAGAATCGAGAAAAGTTAGCGAGAACTTTATTATCCTATTGGCCCGGTTTCCCATCGACCATCGACAATTTCTCGCGGTTCCTCGTCGATTGTCGCCGAATCGTAAGAACGTGATAAAAATTTTCTCGCTGGCTCGATAATGGAGGGTTCGATGTAATTGAAAACGTCAGCTTGCTCATCGGATGAACGCTTATCGCGTGATGCTGGCCTGGTCAGAATTGCCTAAAATAAAACAGAAACAAAAATATATGAGAAGAAGAAAAAAAAGAAAGAAAAGCGGGGATGCTTTATGTTCATTTACATTTCGGAACTTTTATCGCCACATCCAGTCTCTTCTTCAACTTTTCTCATTTACCGCCATCCGATTTAATCGGTTGCCTTGTTTTTCTCCTCCAGTCCCCCCCCCCTCCCCCCTCCCATGAGATCAGTTTCTATCACGGAACGCGAACGATTTTATAAGAACGAGCTGATCGTGACAAAGATTTAAGTAGGGTGCGATTGGTTCAATTCCGAGATCGGTATCCAAAAAAACATTCGATACTCTCAAGTGTTTTTTGACCTCGAGAACAGAACATGGTTCGGTTAATAAATCGTTCATCATTTTCTTGCTTGATTCTTTGATATAATTTAATTCTACCAGATTCTGGAATATAGAAAATCTAAGGTAGATATTCTTCAAACAAATAGTTTTACGTGTAACAATTAGGGGATCGCTGTTTCGAACGCTTTTATCGCATCAGATCGAACAAATGGAAGTAGAAGAGTCATGTAAACTTGGTAGATTGACGCGTTATTCATATGCTGTAATAAAAATTGGCTTTAAAGCAGTTATTGAAAGAAAGAAAAAATTTACACGCAGAAGAATATAAACGATACGAACAAAAATTTCTTCCCGAAAAAGGTTGTGACAAGAATACAAATGAGAACTTCTAATTTATTTCGAATACACAAAACATTCTTACTTTTTCTTACATTTTTAAATGTTTTAAATTTCAACACATAACGCTGACGGTGAGGTGTGATCAATGTTGCTTTCATCTATTCGATTATTATTATTTCATTTGAAATCTATCATTTCCTCCCCTCTCCAGTTTCCTCATTTTGTACAAATTAATCTATTGAAAAAAAAAACAATTCACTGAAAAGGAACGTCAGACTAGAAAAAGAATCTAAAGGAAGATAAAATAAAAGTCGTCCGGGGAATTTCGTAGTACAAACTAAAATGTACGATTAAAGGATCGAAGCGAGAGTAAACCGTGCGCTCGTTCGAGAAATTTTTATCCTTGTCGCTGCGTGGATGCGTTGCCTCGATACATGGACGTGCACACGAAACGATTTTATCCGTGTATTAACACGGTTTCTTATCCAGAGCAATCCCCGTGAGAGCCTTTTTCTCAAAATACAATTTTCTGCGGCTAAGATACTTCGAAAGATACATTCTGCCGGAGAATATTTTGAAGCGGTCGGGAAGAAAGTCTAAGGTACACTTCACGTCAAATGGGAAATTGACTTCTTCGAGTCTTTCATGTTTTTCCGGTGTGTCGTCGCGACACGGATAACTTTCATCTCGAAAGATTTATATCGTTGTATTATATCGTAGAATGCGCCTTTCATATCACTCGAGAGCGTATTTTATAAACGTGCTTTGGATAGTTTGTTAGCGATCGTGTGCCACGTTCTTTCCGTCATTTCCAGTCTTCTGATATTTTCTGTATTTCAGATGTGAGATTACGATTAAAACATAACAATTTTCCTTTCATGACACGGTGTGTCTTTCGGATTATTAGAACGAATTTATAATGTAGGAACGTTGAGCCAGAGACTACGATGAATCTTTCGATCCTTTTACATACGAGTCTCGAGAAATCGACCATAAATTTAATTATATTGCATCTTCAAGAATTTTACATAACCACGATGTATCTTATGTTATGATTATTTACGTGTAGCATCTTCTCGCAATAATTAAACTTATGCAATTAAATAATTCGTTTCCTTGAAAGATGCAATGCTACAATAAAATTAAAAAGCTTGCAAAGAGTGGAGTTGTTCAGTTTGGTTTCCTGAGAGGCTCATATATTATTAGAACAATCTTGAATTGATTAAAATCAAGATACCAGGTCAAAAATAGAAACAACATAACCGAAGACATAAGAAGTTAAATCAACTACTTTTACATAATATATATACATTACATAGGAGAATAATTCGTCTAATACGAAATGCTCGTTGAACGTTACAAAAAATGGCACAATTTTCCTTGTCGCGTGACACGATTCCCATGTTTTTCCTTTCTTTACCTTGAAATACAACAGCATATTTGTTTATCTTATTCCGTATCTTTTTATCTACCTACTGTCAAGCTTATCGTATTCTTTTCTCTATATCTAGCAATTATTTCGTTTCTTTATATGTCCATCTTCGTTGTTCCACCGTCTGTTTCCCTTATTTTCTATCCCTTTCGTCGGTTGTCCCCCACCATTTCACGTTGAAAGACGCGATGATGGAAACGATTACAGCAAAAGAAGAAAATTGCCTGAAACTTACGACTACTTTCCGAGACGTATTTGCCTAGCGTTGCACTATTTCTTATGAATTCCGACATGAATCTTCTCGAGAAAGAATTCTCTGGTAAAGAAAGGAGCGACACTATATGAATACGAACGATTGGCTCTACGTTTTATGCTTCGACGGTATGAAACTTTAATTTCGCATAGATTACAGAGAATTTCTTTGTAAAGATATTCGATTGCCGGCAACGCCTCGGTTAGATTCACGTGTTCTAGATTTTATCGAAGTTGATTAGTTTCGGATTTTATCGAACTACAGTAGTTACAAAGTTGTTTCTAGATTGCAAAATTTGAGATCGAAAGTAAATATGACATCTGAATGAGAACGAATACTCGAGATTTTTATTAAATTTTCAATCGATTTCGAGGTCTTGTCGAAGGTCGATAGTTTCAACATTATTTTCAAAATCGTGAAATTAATATTGAAAATAAATAAAAAAAATCTGAGTGCTAGTTTCAGTTTTAGACTAAGCTCGCAGATACTCAAGATTTTCCGAAATTTTCAATAATCTTCGAAATGTAGCGTATTTCTCAAACGTTTCTGCAAGAAAACTTAAACACTCTTCTATTCAAAAAGAAGCTATCCTTTTTTTTAAACTATCGTGTCGTTCAATCGAATACAGAATGTTCGTCCATACTATGACTAAATTTCTATTAAGACATCAAGAAAACATCCTTCAAATGAAAAGCATTTACAGATAAGATCTTCTACGCTACATTAGCGAAATTTACTTCGATTGGAATCTAGAAATAATTAAAATGCTATCGCTGGCTAGGATTCTTGGGTGAAATCGACAACGCATTATCTCGCTTCTGTGCGGCTTAGCCGAAGCACGAATTGCGAGGACGTTAAGAAGTCGTTTCATTTTCAATGTAATTCCTGCTTCCCTCGGTATTATCCTATTCTATCTCCATTTCGAGCTCATTAAATTGTAAGTTTGGTTTACGCGTGGCGGGTATTTAACGTGGATTTCGCCTCTCGTTCTCTACAGAACCGAGCTATGATAGGGAAAGCGATAAAAGAAGAGAACGTGTCTCTTCTCGAAGGGCAGAAAGATTTTCGCAATTGCAACTTTGATAGCAGTGCCAAAGCTGACCTCGAATGGCAATCTGGCCACTTTGCCGGGTTTTACGATGTCGTTTTAAGCGGAAAAATAAGTTTCAAAGAACTTCTATGTATGCGTTATCCGAATGCGAAGCTAATTCACACGATAGAGCTCGAGTTCAGTGGAAAAATAAATGTATAACGTCTCTTGTTTGAGAGATCTCTCGAAGTCATTTTGCCGTTGTAAAGCTTGGTCGATTGGAAAATTAAAGGGGATAGGTTAACAGCGACGCTTGAGGCTTCTAATTTCATGTATCTGAATTTTATCGGACCAAACTTAGAGAATAGGGATTTGGGTGAAAGCCAATTATTTAGAACATGCGACGTGAATATCCGAAACTCAACGAGGTAAAATAACGAAGTAACAAATGGTATAATATAGTAAAACAGAAGTAAAATGACATAGTATGTGTAGAGAGAAAAATAATTTTTGGCCATACAGTTGTACGTGTCTCTTGAGAAAGTAATGCCAATTATTAATGCCAGTCTATGAATTATCTAAAAGTAGTCAGTAATTTAATTTGAAAAAATACAGAATCTTATAAAGAAAAATTATTATTTGAATTTTTTAATCGAGCATCAAATCAATGAGCACACTGGATGGTTAATATTAGTTTACGTACGTTCATTATGCTTTTCCTATTCACGTGTTTACCATTGATAATTCATGCGTGTCGCTACTACGAATGTTATCTTAACGTTATGCTGTTAACAGATCGTGATCTGCCTAGCTTTGATCACATGCTGCACGCGCTTGCAGTCACACGATATCACACATAAATGAATTACGTACATGGGATAGTTGGTGATTCATAGCCTAATGAGATATGAGCAAGTTTCAGGGGAAAGTAAATTGAAACATACTTTAAAATAAATACAAAATCGAAGGGGAAAGAACGATTACCGAAATATATTGAAACAATTCTATAAATTTCAGAGGAGAAATAAAAAGAAAGAAATTTTTATTAAAATTCGCTAAAACAAAGACGCTTGTTGCCAATCTTTCAGCTGTAAAGTTTTTCTTTCATATCGAAATTCCCAATAAAATTCTACTTCGTCACATTTCGAATTTTCTTTCTTTCAATGAAATTCGTCTTTAATACGCTTAACATCTGAAATGCACTGGTAATACACGTTTTACCACTCGTCTAATGCATAAACACGTTACCAAATGTTTATACAATTCAATTCGTCGCTCGTTTTACTTATTTCAACGAACGGAACGAGCGAATGTAGATCAGCGTTCATCAATGTAAATTTCCATTCATCGTGCACCTTCATTCCACATTATGGAACGAAGTCACTTTATATCCGAGCAGGACGCAACGAATCGTAAATTATATTTTGCATAACAACAAACTCGAATCCATTACTTTTTCCATTCCATCGTCCTTTACGTTGACTACGTTATTACGTAGCGTGTTAGGTTCATTAACAGGGGTCAGAATGCAAAGTTTGTTTTCTTCGCAAACGAACAAACACTGCACGGAAATTAACGTTGGAAACTGGGAAATCCAATCGAGATCGATGCGACTTAATGTTGTTGGAATAACGTTAAATAATAACATTAACCAATCCGTGGGATTGGTTAATATTTTAACGAGACAGTCACGGTCCAAGTTGTGGTAAGCTGCAATTCCACCCTCTTGCTTTGGACTAATTCGTTGGCCGCTAATTTCGAACGTTCTTGCTCCGTGTTCTATCTACGTAATAGCTGACCCCGTGCTACCTATTTCCGGCCTAGTTTCTCGGAACCGAGTAATTAACGTCCCCGACGTTCTCTCGGTGTCTTTAAAAGTTTCGAAAAAAAAGAAAACTCCCCTTTAGAGGGGCTCGTTAGAAAAGCGATATGCGAAGATTACCGTGTCGCCATTTGCATCTGCTTCAGAGTAATCTTCCCTTTCCATTTCTTGCGCAGAACTTTTGTATTAGCTGGAGAAACATACTGTTGAAAATATGTCGTTTTATTAGATTCGGATTTGTTCTTGCACGAATGAAATTTCTGCTCGGGAATACTTCTCTTAAGTTTATCATACGAAGGTAATACTTTTCACATTTTTTAATTTGGTGTAGTGTATTTTGATACGCGAAGATTCATTTACGATTCGACCAGTTCGATCTTCGTTCGAAATTTATTTAGAATTAGTTTCTTTCAATTTCTCCAACATAATCTAACAGATATTTACATTTTGTATATCGAAAATTTCATAGGACTCGAAGAATCGAACGAAGCAAACTTAAGCAAAATTTTTAGACGTAATCGATTAGTCGGATGAATCGGATAATTCGCAAATACCAAACGTATTTCGAGTTCACCTTTGTAAATTTAATCTTGCTACCGATAGCCGGAGAAATTTATTAGCTCGAATTTCATAGAGTGGACGCGAGGGTTGGACAGCGAATACGGTGGGCGTATTTTGAACGCGAACGTTTTGACACAATCGATGGTGCACGTTAGAAACATATTGTGGCTGAATGGTGTGATATTGGTCATCGGGAGGTCAAAGGATTTGACGGAACGCTCGTGGCGATTCGTACGTCAATCTCTAGGACAGACCATCTGACAAATGGAATGCATGATTAATGCTTGGTCCCTCTACACGTTCCTACCGCTAATGGGTTAATCTTAACTGTGTCCATAATTAGCAATTACATTAATCTTGTATCTTCGTGTATAAGATCTGTTTGTATCTATTGATTCCATGTTATAATTGATATAATTCTCTTAATTGAATTAGTATTTTGATCCTTTATGGCTACGATGTTCTTGGTATTGAAGGTCTTTTCGTATTTGTGTCACGAATATTTAAGCATTTTATATACATAATTGAATCTCGATGAGTTTGTTTAGTAAATAAATGCTTTTTAAAAGACAACATTTTATACGCCAGTGTAACGCGAAAGATTATTTCAGGGTTTCAAATATCCACAGATATCGAAATTAATTTTATGTTTCTGTACATTGGTGTGGGTCTGCAGGAATGTTGTTCATTATTGTTTTACATTCAGTTATAGGTAGCTCCTTTGTATATAGGATATCTGCAGCAGATTTTTACTCTTTTTTTTGAAGTTTTAATGTTATATCAGAATCAAAAATTGAATATGAAGCATTGATTTTCTGTCAATATATAGACATTTCTCTTTTAGCTTCCCGTTCGAGTTAATTAATTTTATAATTATGCTTCAGGTCAATTATATTTGCGATTCCAGCTACGTTATATGAACAAGTTTAAAATATTAATAACGAAGTACATTGCAGATTTAACGTAGTATATTGATATTGTATAACCATAACTTTATTCGTTAAAATTGTTAATTAATTATTTAAAATCATTAGGAACGTTGATACATAATTCCTGTTCATTTGCTTAGAAAACAATGTTTTAAGTCTACTAAATTTTACTTCACTGTAAAAAGAACAACGTTCGATGAATTCAAGTGTATCGTTCGTAGACTGAAGCGTACTTGGTCGTCATAAAAAAGAATAATTAATAAAATATTCATCGCTTTTATCCGTGTTCTGTTCCAATACACAGTAGACATCCCCTGCTTTCAGCGTCAAATCTTTAACACTACCTTACACAGACATTTGGAATATTATAAATCATTGTAATTTGATAATCAGAAAAGACGAGATTCCTCGATTTCTCCTCTTTACCCTTCGAAACGAAAGAAGAAGATTATAATAATCAGAATAGAATATAATAAAAAATAATAGAATGT
This sequence comes from Bombus impatiens, assembly GCF_000188095.3. NCBI lineage: Eukaryota > Metazoa > Arthropoda > Insecta > Hymenoptera > Apidae > Bombus > Bombus impatiens. The sequence goes on along the minus strand of NT_176768.1, from coordinate 257,722 downwards.
TTTCACGATATTCTATATTCCATAAATATTCGCTTCTTCCAAAACGAAGGTGAACGATACAATTTTCCATACAACGTGAACGATAGAAATAAATAAAAAATTTCATAGACGTGAAAGGTAATAGAAGCGGATCGATTTATTTTTCTCTTCTCTCAAGCGCCAGTTACAACGGTTCCATTCGCTTAATTCACCCGTGTCGTAATACATTCTTCCCAGCGAAGATCAACGAGCGTCCGAAATGCGATCGATACTTGATCACCGATCACACGCACGAAATTCCAATTCCTTCTGATTACGGAACCGTGCTTAAGCGCACAAGTAGACGCTAGTACGGCCCGATTTTGCGCGGCAAAGAGGATTGGATGAAGCGGAAAATCTCGAACGGGAGCGTAATGGAAAACGTGCATTTCGATTTAGAACGTATTGGGTGATGGCCACGGGACGGATTTAAAATTTATTTGAGCGAACTAACTCGACCCGATGACGGCTCATTTCGACGATCGAGACCTGTGTTTTCGTGCAAAACGCGCCGGGTTTTTCTTCTCGTTGGTAATTGTACTTTGCGAATAGTTTTATTGTACGGTTTCGCTCGAAACGCTTTAAATAGGAGCAATTATCTAGTTTCACTGGCGTGTTACATGGAGATCAAGGAAAATACTGTGTTCTAGTTCTTAATCATTGTGAAAATTATGCGAGAGTTATGTTTAGAGGTTTGCGTTACGTTAGGTGTGACATGTTCTATACAATGTATTAATCGGTGTATGATCTTTCAGAAAATTATACTTAATTCTTTATAAAAAAAATTGACATATCGGTATTTCTTTATGGTATTAGAGTGTCTTAGTTCGTTATAGTATTTCTGTTACTATTTGTATCGTGTAGTGATAGTAGTTTGGGATTAGATATTTTTTTACCGTATATTTCTTTAACTTGACATTTTGCGAAATGTAAATGTTTCTTGAATTGTAGTGAAAAATGTTGTACTGATTTCTTGTTTATTAGAAAGATATATTCCATATATTCTTTTCTTTTTTTCTATTTTATTCAGATATTATATCTCACATGCTTCTCTAAGTGGAATATTCCTGGTTAAAATTATATTACGAATATAATGAAATAACATAGTTCGTCAAATTACGATATTAATCCAATGAATTGTTTACTTTACTGGTTGAAATTTAATTTCTTTACTTTCAAATCTAATACTTTGACTATTCTAAGGATGCATTGCTTTTTATAAGCATCAATAAAAATGTTCGTTATTTAAGGTGCTGTTTAATATAATTTGAGGGATAATAGACGAAATTTTCTATGCGACTCCATTGCTCAAATATTTTAGCAGCAATGTAAGAAATATAATGCGACGCCGAGTAATAAAACTTAGTTATCGAGGACGAGTAAAGATCAAAGAGAAGCGAAGCTTCCTCGAACGAAGACGCGACAGAATGTCGTGAAAACTTTAATGAAAGGTCGCGATTCGTCCAAACACGGGGCAGAAAGTTCCTTCGAGTTCCTTTGCAAAACGAAGCTTCTTTTGACGAGTTTAAAAAATTCCGTGCGTTCTAAGAAAGTTCGCGTAAACGTAAAACGAAAAGCGGAAGTTTTTTTCGACGAAGCACAATTTTTTGGTCGAACTTTCTCAACGAAGAATTTAATGGTATTTACAACCGCCGTAGTTTGATATTTCAATAAAGATCTCATTTCATCCTTGCTAATATAATATTTAAGATATTATTAACTGTAAATTAATGATAATTAATTATGCAATATATCAATTGTAAATTAATGATAATCAATTATTCGACATATCAATTGCAAATTAATAGCAATTAGTGATCCTACATATTAGTTGCATAGCGCAAACGAATATACATAGCGATAACAGAAATCAATTTGAACTGTAGGTCTTTTTAAATGCAATACTATGAAAATGTTTCATAGATCCAAAGATTTTTATAACTAAGTCGACTTGAAATTCTATTAACGTAGGAAAACTTATCAAAGTTACAAGAAATTATCATTAATGTCTACGGCATTAATTTTACGTAGGAATTGGTCCATTGCAAACTAGTTAAAAATATTAACACAATTAGCGGAAGATTCCATGTAGGAGTACAGCTAAAAGTTGTACAGCGAGTTGTTAGTACGTACCTTCTATATTATATATATTTTAATTCATTTCTCAAAAACAAAAAAAAAAAATGGAAAAAGGAGAAAAAACAACACAGTCACGACGTCAGTCACCTATCTTTGCGTTAAAATTGATTAATTACAAATTAGTTAAACGACAATAAAAATTGAATACAAATACAAGAATAGAAAAATGACCGTAAATTTGTAACCAAAAACTTGTTTTTTCGTAAAAAGTGAGAAAGAAAAGTATGTCGAAAGCCATCCTTCCATCCTGTAATATTTTCCATCTTGATGCGCAGAAGATTCATTAACTGAATCTGTTTTCACGAGAGCAATAATTCCAGTTTGGAATCACCTTCCGCAATAACGGAACAGGTCGAACTCCGTGCAGCAATCCGATGTCAAACGACGTCGTGCGACTGCACGAATCTGCCAACGTAACTATACTAGTAACAATAAATAGATTACACAGGGGAGAGGACGGTCGGAGGGCCGTTTTACATGCAGTTGAGCGTATTTGTACAGCTGGTGCGTGTATCATTGCGCCAGCAATCAACAGAAGTGCATTGCATTAATGAACAAACGCACTAGTTAATAACAATTATCGCTGGTATTCGGATATTGCGTCGCTCGCGGGGTGTACGCCGTGGCTACAACTTCTAAGCATTCTGGCTAACGAAGCGAAACTGCAACAAGGGTTGAGTAGCGAGCTGAGAACGATCTACGTAAGAGCTATTGGAGAAGATTAAACAATTGCTTGTCTGGATAGTTTGATAGACGAGTGCAATGAACTGTTGCATTATCTCTTCTTTTCTTCTTCTGTATCTAATTTCTTCGATAAATCGTAGTTATTGCGAGTTTAGGTATTCGATTCTTTCGATAATTATATTTTTAGATTTTAAAGTTTGTCTATGAACGTGAACAAATAACGCGAAAATTTAAAAATGTATATCGCAAACGATACAGACGTTAATTACCATAAAAGAGAGTCTTGCAATTTTCTCATTTGAAAGAAGCAAAATGAGGGCCGTGAAATATCTTCTTAGAAGATGTAGAATATTTAGAGTATCTGGAATGGAGATCAAGAAAGAACCGACTCCATAGATGTTAGAATTTTCCTTTTCCAATAGTGTGTTCGTTAGTCACCATTGTCGTTACTCTACACCGTTACTCTGCACTGTTTATTTAACAAGATACGTTCTGAAAAAGAAACTCAATACCTTTATTTGTACGAACTAAAAAATATCTGTAATAAAAAATTGTCAGATAGAAATATTGTTTCATTTTCTGTATAAATTCTCCGTAGTTGCTGCATTAACCGTATGAAAATTTTATTTTCACTGCAACTAGTCATCCGTGTCAATCGCATATTTCTCTCTCAATAAATGATTGATTTGCCGAAAGATTATTTGTTCGAATCGTAACGAAGTTGAATGATTTTGACGATCTGTCAGGCGTATTGTATCGGTTCTATCGACAATGATGGATGCGCCACTGCAATCGTATCGGGCAAATAGAATATGCGATTGTATGGTATACATCCTAATCCCATTGTTTCCTTACTGGCGTAAGTAAAGCGGTATCGATTTAACGGCATAGCGTGCAGGTTGATCCGTTTCATTGTTCCATTCATTAGCGCATGCTAATGGGATTGCAAATGTGTCATATGAATGACAGTGAACCGCATTAGAATATGTTTGCAAATAAGAATATTGTTGTCATTATTCTATCCGATTTGTATGATTGATAATCCTCTTGACTCAGTTTCTATGTAACATATGCTATATTTAGAAATATCATTTTTGACACGATGATTCTACGATGAATTGTGTATGTTCTGCTCGCGATATCGGAGTATCATTAATATTACTAGATTACGTTTGTTTCATGCAATTTCATATTATCAAGGTAACTAAGAAAATGGAGCTTACGTAAAAATTTATTTCACCGGAGAAAATAACAACTACCTCGCTTCGAGTATTCTTTATATCTTCACTTATCACGCGTATTTCGTACAATTTTGCACTTTCAATTTTGTCATGAATGCATGAAATAATTTTTCCTGCCTTTCACGTGTTTTAGGTCGGATATAGAATACACGACAAATTCGTCGAAGACTTTCTTGAAGATTCCGGACGTTAAATTGGAGGACGAAGGTCTCTATAAGTGCGAAGCTACATATCTGGCAGTGAATCGAAAGTGCAATAATGTCCAGCATATCATACTTAACGTCACCGGTAAGTTTCCTAACGATATTGTTTCAGATAGTATAGAAAAATAAGAAATCCACTGAATTTTCCAGACTTCTCTAGTATCCAACGATTGAGATTCGTGATTCTAAAATTCTTCAAATTTTTGAACATCTTTGACACACCGTATCTTGTCTCAAACTCGTCGAAACGAAATGTACAGCAACGAATTAAGACCATCTTCTATAAATAACGTAAATAAAAAGAAAAATCCAGAGGTACCGCGGAAAGACGTATAAGAGGGAAACACCAAAAGGAAATTTATCATCGCTATTTATTCAGGTCTTTCTCTTTGCTCCGCTTCCTTGTCGAAAGTTCAACCGCTAGTAGAGTTTAACTTTCCACTGCAAAGAGACCAGACTTCATAAACATTTATATGCTGAAGTTTTAAACTCCCGTTTAGTTTAGGTAATTTACTATTCAATTTAATGGACTTAGTATTAGTAAATGATCGAGTCGTGATTATTTGCTGTATAATCGACTGAACAAACTATGAACTCGAAAAGAGGGTAGGGGACGATTACGAGATAGAGGAGCCTACGGAAGGGATGCTTTTCACGGTGCACGAGCCAGAGGTGGCGTATAATTTAATTAATCGATTAAACGTCGACGATCCCCCAGTAGTAAGATATGCGTGGAATAACTCGTATTAGACGTATCGTACTTGTACGATCCGTGTAATCTGGGTAATCCCAGTAATTCGACAAACGAGAAAGCCGCAGTACTAATCCGAAGTGGTAGCGACTAAACCACTGAACCGGTTATCTTGACACACGCAACATGTCATACTATTAAAGTGCGGTTGAATTTACGAACATGAAAGGGATGCCAATTACTTTGAAATTTTAGCTGGAAACCGAGATACCGCTCGACGGTGTCACCGACGAAACGAACTTAAACCGCGATAAATATGTGTATTTGAACGGACACTCGTAATTTGCCGTTTAAAAGTGTCCGAATTACATGAAAGTCCACGTGTTATTGATTTAAATACGAGCCGTGATATTGGAAATCAGTAAATGATATTCTAAAACATTCACTTTGCTTATTTTTCTCTCTTTTTTTTAATATTTTCGGACAAAGTCGAGATCTTTGTGATAGAATCGATTTTTCGTAGGGGAAGATCGACGCTTGGTTGAAGACACCTTTGTCCGAAAAGTAAAGGAAGAAAATCTGCAACCAAAATCTCAGCTTGATATCTGAAAACGTCGCGCATGGAGATACGCGCGTATAATTTATTTTCCGTTAGAGAAGGCGTTACATAATATTTTTGAGAATAACATTTTCCAAGCCAGAGAAATAATTCTGAGAAATTGCCTAAAGTGGACATCTCCGATAATATAATATTTAATAAGAAACTTCAAGAATTCCTCAAACAAGTCCGATAACTGTACCTTTACTTGCATCTTATACGTCCGTACAATGCGATGTTTAAGGTGCAGTTTTGAAGAATCGCTCGAATTACGAAAGTTGGCATCGTGGTTCTTACGTTGCGTTTGTTAAAGAATATTCCGAGGCTGAAACTATCCGCAGTTTGAAACATCAGGAAAAATTTTCGCGGTAAGTCCGCCGCCAACTTAACGTGGATTCTTAATGTCGTCTGATTACAGTCAGACCGTGCTAATAACGCGAGACTTGTTCTGAACTCGTGCAACCGTGGCGAATCTGTTCATCCATTGAAGGTTTATTGTAATTACCAGCGTGTCGCGAAGCGAAACTCGCGAATGGTCGGAAGTTGTAACGCGGAAGCCGAAATGTCGCGCAGGATTCATGTTTTCCCACGTTCCCAGCCTTTCTCAGAATTCTCTGCTCGCGTAAGTGCAACTTTCCGAATTGTAAATCTTTCGAGGATAGACCGAACCGTGCGGCTTTGCTTTCAAAAGCATCACACGTATTACGTTTGTGTGACTTTCTGGACGTTTGATGATTTTACGTACAAAGATTTATCTGATGGTGGAAAGTCGAAAATTATCTATGACGAAAGCTGAACATTACGAATAAATCGTGGATTTTTATGTATTTATAGAAAATTCTGAAAAAAATGTCAATTGCACCTGATACGGAAAAATATAGTATAAAATATTCAAGGTATAGCATCTGTTATAATTCATTAGACCAAATAGACTAAACAGATTAATTCGACTAACTAATTAGCTTGCAAATGTCTATATAGTTTTGTGTTCGTATGTTTTTCATTAATTAATGTGATCCAATGTCGTTAATAATGAATAATTGGAACTTGGATAGAAAATTGTTTTACTTATTAAATATTATAAGGAGTATTATAATTTAAATATTTTATACGCATATTTTTAGATATTACGTACGTTGTGTACATTTTTGCTTCGCTATACTACTTCGTCCTATTACATCGATAGACTATACTTGAAACATTGTCGGAATTAAAATAAAATATTTTTGTCACATTTAAATATTCGTAACTATATAGATTACACGACTCTAGTTTTAAAGCAAATGTAGAAATGTACGTGCAATGCGACGCGTTTGAATGGATCAAAGGCGACATTTTTAGAGCGGAAGTTGAGGAAGGCCTGGCACGTGGTTTCCTTTCAATCTAAAATTTTCAATCGCGTTACAGTCGAGAAGAAAGTACAAAGGAGAGTCGAGGTGGATGGGTTGAGGTTTAAAGAACGCGACAAAACGAGCAACGTTTCAGACGGTCGAAGGTCCGAAGCTCGACAATGAATGCGACCAAATAAAAACAATTAGAACGACGTTGCTATTAAAAGTTGCAAATTGCACACTTGTGCCGAGGTCGGGTTTGCCACGTAAAATATCGCATCGTTGTGTCCGTGTCTCATTTCCATGGGCAACATTATTTTAGGTGAGAACAAACGCTTTTCAGCCGAGCCTCGTCATCCGCACTAATGATACGTTTCACGTTTGCCCGTTGTTATAAATTATTATGGCTAACGACACAATTAACGGCCAAGATCCCGCGGTGTTCGTCGTTTTCGAAATATCGTAAAATATCGACCAGCACGGGAATAGACAATTTTCGTTTAACATCGCGTTTTACTCTTTTGCGAATCTTCGTATTTCTTTTACGTTATATCGATTATAAACGTACGTTTTATTTATTCGATGGGATCGATGGCGTTTGACGCGAATTTCTTTTTACATTGACACGACTCTCGTCATGTCAAAAATTCAGCGTTGGTAGAAATAATTTTCCTCGGACATTTCATTTTCGTCGCAATCGAGATAACAAAGAATCTTTATACAGGCGAAGTACATGAAAAACGAAATATTGTGACGCGAAATTATTTTTTTGTCAATCAGTTGACAAATTCGTTCTTTATTGTCAATTTTAAACAAATTCAAGATCGCCAGAAATAATTTTCATCCATCGTTTCATTTTTATTGCGATCCGCTAAAAAACAGAATTTTTCGTGCAGCAGCATGTCGAAAATTAAAAGTAAATACTTTGACACGGGATTAATATTTTGTCGCCGAATTTTAAAATTGGTGGAGTATGCACTTCCGATGAAAAATTGATCGCACCAAACGATACGTATGAAACGACGAAAAAAAAAAAACTAACTTACAAACTAATTCATAAGCAGCTGTATTTTTCAAACTCGCGATTATGGAATTCTGATGGCAGTGTAGAATCTTTATTGGGAATATGTACGCTATGTAGGTCGAAACATTAAAAGGTTCGAGTGTATCTATAAACCGTGGTATCGCGCGTATCCTGTTTTCGCCACAAATTAAGAAAATAACAGTGTTTAATCGTAACGTGAGTTGGTTCGGTAGCAGATTGAAACCGAGTACTACGTGCATGTACTCGTTTATTGAAAGTCAGCTGCGAAGAAAAATATAGCTTACTGAGTTTCCAAATATGTTAGTCGAAGATTAAAAAAAGAATCGCGTAAACGTGGTTGAGTTTCTCCTTCGATATTTTTGAAGCTTGAATTCCACAACACGTTTAAAATTTTGTATTTATTTCTTAGTATTAGGTTGTCTTTCTTTACAGACACGTCTTTTACAACGACGCATCTTTATACAAACATGAAACCTAATTCGTCGAACGTTGTGATCTTCATTTTGATAGAACAAAATGGATCATACGTAATTCGATAAAATAATATAAAACGGAAAATGTTGTGCATCTGGACGACCTAATACGTTACAAAATAAAGATAATGGAAAGATCCGAAGTAAAATGAAAAATGAATGGAATACGATTTTAAATGTCGAAGAAAATCACAGTTTATATTATTATACATATATGTACATAACATTTATGTATATAATAAAATAAAATAATATATTCTGTACCTGTAGAACTTAGATTATTGCATTTTAACGTTAAAATAAATCTTAAATCTTGGAAGTAACACCTTGAACAGGAAAAAATTAAGACCAAAATGCAAAAGTTTCTTACTTGGCTCGAGGCAACAACTGGAAATAGCACACACACGAGGGTAGCAAATGCGACCGAGGGAGAAGGCTCGATCTCAGCACAATTTTTCGGCTGAGTGACACGGTTAAGGGGCGAAATTAAACACTGCTTCTTCTTTCTTACGTGCTTCATGTCGGAGTATCACTCGTTGTCCTTGTCGGGGAAGAAACCTGGCTGCGGGCGATCGCAGTTCTCATTTCTTTTTTTAAAACGACACGTTGCCTTTTGCCACTGCCTCTCGTGTATTTATACGCGTCGAAAACACACTGGCATGAAATAACAAAAGAGGGCCATTATTTCATGCGAAAAAGAATTGCTTTTATTAGAGTGCTAATTAAAATGTAATTCTTGCGTAATCTTTTGTATTTCTTCCGTATTTCTTTATCGTATTAACATATTTCGTTATAGTATTTCTGTTGCTATTTACATTGTGTAGTTGCAAAAGCATAAATTTCTCTTTGAGATTAGAGATTTCAAGATAATAGAAATGTAAGTCTCGCGTAATCCAATTTGATAAAACAGAAGAAATGACATAATCATTATATTTATAATTAATGGTTGGATTTTCCGACAGAATCCTCTTTTTCAAGATTTCGATAATCGATGAACAATCCATTATGAAAATAATAAAAATATATACGAGAGGAAACGACATACTAAAATAATTTTTTATGGTAGAAATGAAATTACGAATAAGCATGATGTTGCAACTGGCAACGAGTAAACACGATGTTAGAAGATTATTTATTTAAAGTTTAAGAAGTCCCGGAAATAGAGGTAGTATATTTCTAGTAAATACACCGAAGGTTTAAAAAACGGATTAAAATTTCTCTGTGATTAAAGTGTCGTTTTAATTAGAATTTTAGACTTTGATTTTAACCGAGATGTAGTGAAGAAACGAAAAGAAAAGAAAATAGACGATTCTGTCCGTATTGAAGATATAACTTTGTCTTAATTACATAGAACAAACTGCATATCGTGATCTAGTTCTAGGATGCTTGCAATTTCCAAATTTTAGAATTATTTTCGCTTATTTTCTATAAGAACTTGCTAAATTTGCAAAAATCCTTTCTTCGTTAGCATCCTTTAAGGAAGAAAGGAATTTTAATAAAAATTGTAAAAGAAACTCGCCTATATTGACAAGATTAATTTCGATGCAAACATATTTACAATAAACGAACATAAAAGCAAGACGTTTAATATTTATATCGATATAATTATATAGATTTTCAGATTTTTCCTTCAATTCGATATGAATACGCAGTGTAAATAAATATTTCTACCCCTAGAATTTGGATATTCTAAGAAGAGAAAAAAAATTAAAAAAAAGACGAAGATGACAAGATGGGAAATCGAGTTCGATTTTATTTTTCGAGGACTTTCCGGTGCATGTATGTGCAAGCTAGGTGAAAACGTATGGCAAAACTTTCACATCGACCTAATGCCTGTCCGAAAGTTTTCTATAACTCCCACCGTGCAAACGCATGGACGAAGAAAGCGCGCGATTCCGACGACCGAAATGAAATTTGAAAACTTGAAACTCATTCGGTGCATACGCGCCGCGATTCTTTCACCTGCTGTCAGCTTTCACCATTTCATGACTCGAATAAATATAATGAAGATACGATGAAAAAGATCTCGTTGACAAGAAACAAGAATAACTAATCCGTTCATAATTTGTCTATCGTAATTTATTTTTAAATCTGATATTGATATATCTAAAACGAAGACAGCATAATTTTTACTAGAATTATATTTGCAATAAATGCCTTGTAATTTCTATATACAGGGTGGTTGGTAACTAGTGGTACAAGCGGAAAGGGGGTGATTCCACGAAAAAAAAGAAGTCGAAAATATAGAATACAAATTTTTCGTTTGAGGCTTTGTTTTCGAGAAAATCGACTTTGAATTTTCGTTCGAATCACCCCCTTTCCGCTTGTACCACCAGTTACCAACCACCCTGTATATCTTCGAATTAGTTTCAATTTTGATAAATATAATCGCGACGACAATCGTGTCTCATTACAGCGTCAATGAAACTCCAAAATGTTTTGTATAACACATACAATATTGACATTAAAATTTTCCACGATAAGTGTTCAAATATTTTCATGAACCATTCTACATCTTTTTCGCCCATATGATCGTCCAGGCGTTGAAATCTTTTTGAATACTCGTTGGAATCGGCACAAATTCAATTCAAAAATCATACAATAGTATCACCGATGAACCGATATTATGATTAAGCTACATAATTCGCGCGAAGTAATTGTAACAGCCATTTCGTTGGCTGTTGACGCTATTCGTCGCGCGTATTTCAGAGAGCAATTTATCGGATGGAAAGCTGTTACGATCGCGAACCGCGCAAAGGAGCGGCAATCGACCTCTATTTAAATTATATGAAGGACCACTTGTCTCGCGGCCAATCCAATTAGATCTTCTAGCTGCTGGAAATTATGGGATTTCAGGCAGTTCTCTCTCTCTCTTTCTCTATCTCTCTCTAGGTCATTGGGTTTCTATCGACTCGCCAGCACTTCTGATTGGACATCCTCGCTTGCTCCTTCTAATTCGGACCCCAAATACATCGATCTGACCCCCCTCCGACTACCTCTCGTATTATTAAAAGCGATTCTAAAGGATTCCGCTGCTCAAACCATTTCTATCGACTCAAATCGATTTTCCCTAGATTATCTCTGTTAAGATTATATATATCGAATATGAAAGAATTATTTGGTCAAATTATTTGTTTTGTATAGAACATTAGGTTGTCCGAAAAGTTTCTTTCGTTTTATAAGGAAATAATAGACGCACAATGTTTTGTATCAGTTTTATATCAGTTTATTGAATTATGCACGAACATAATAATAGAAATATAACGAAATGGATCATACGTAATTCAATAAAATAATATAAAACAGGAATTGTTGTTCATCTATTATCACCTTATGAAACGAAAGAAACATGTTGGACAACTTAATAGTAAAATTGCGCGAGAGTAGTTCCATGAAGATGTAATGGTTCTCTGAATTAATTTATCGTATCATAATGTAAATTCTCTTTTTTTATTGGGTACATCGTCGTTTTCGCAGTAACGAAATCTGGGCTTTGTCTTAAACAAATAGAATCGTCCACAGATATGGAAGTATAACGTTGCAGAAGTACAATCTTCGTAACAGACCCAATACATCATCGTCGGCACAGAGACGTAACATTTTCCCCAAAAAGGAAGGAACATTTTTGTCAAAAACACAGACTGAACACTGAAGCTCAGTACGAAATTCTGCAGGGAAATTAGGATTCGCCCAGCTCATGAAAGTTGCAGTTGCCGTATGTTTTTTCCCGCGCCTTAGCATCGTCGTCGTGCGGCGTGTTGCACTCTGGGTACCTCTTTTCTCCACTTTCCGGCCTGGGAAAATGAAAATTTCACGCAATTGAACTTCGTTCGAAAGTGGAACGCATGTTGCGTGACGTCTCGTTACAATTTATTTCTTGTGTCAGTGATGGAATTAATTAGAATGGTCGAAACGCAAAAAAAGAAACGGGTTCCTGTTAGGTACGTACTCATGATCATGAAACTTTCCACCAAATTTTCAAAGTATTTGACACTAGAATATATAGCGATGATTAACATTTTATAACGTATAACATTTTCATCAAAGAAATCCAAAATGAAAACAATCCGAAAAAGTACTTAACCCCTTATTCTCAAAAATAAAAATAATTGATAAAATTTTTATGGAAAATTGTAGAGTGATCGTTTTGAATAATTAACACTATTAATATGCACATCCATAGCTGTGAACTGTAATAATTATAAAAAGGAACATAGAGAAATTAAATATTCCATATTTCAATATCAACTAGAGGTTAGCGAGATTTTCTTTGGTTGAAATATCAAAACTGTGAGATGTTCAATTTCATAATAATAAGAAGGCGAATCGGAAGGCTTGATAGAGGTTTCGCTTCATTTGAATGTAAATTACGCGATAAATGCTTATCGAAATGTGGCGATGCCCAGAGTTCACCTGGGAACGGGGTGAATTGTTCATTAAACGAAAGTAATTACGCGAGCGGGTAAAATGTTAAAAAATTGTCGAGCTTGGAAACTATTGGCGAGATCGGCATTCAATGAACTTGCCATCTTCGCGAGTAACCTGCAGTCACAATTTTTCTGCGATAATTTGTCTAACTGAATCTTACTGTAGATAAAGATAAAATTTGCAAAAATCGTGCTTTAAACTTTTTCTTATTATATAAAGCTACGCGTGTAATACTATCTAATACCTTCTCCTTTATTTCTATATTTCTGCTATTTATATTACAAAACCAAACTTCAGCAATAAAAGTACCAAACGAATATAAACGTTGTTTTATAAAATTATAACGATATATTAGAACTTTAATAGGGAAAAAGTTTCAATGTGCTCAGATTAACAGAATAATTAGAAAAGGGGAAATGAAATTGATCGACGCATTCGAGTAAAAATTTGACTATTTACAGAAGAGAGCAAAATGATGTCAGTGATATCGAGGGCAATAATTTTTCATTATATCGTGTTCTATTATAAACGTAAGTAATTGAAAATATCACGTTTGATTTTAATTTGCGAATTCGTACGTCATTTTACAATATTTTTCATTCTCTGCCTCGTATTCCTCCGAGTCTCCACCAACCCACTTTCATCCTCTCGAAGCTCATTCCAGTTCGTATCACGAAATCGTTGCACTGGGACTCAGCGATTCGCTAGATTAGAGGAACTCCGGCGAGGAAAGTGGTACACTTTTCATATAACTGCATCTCCAAGCTGTTCTTCTCCTGTTACGGAATAACCACCGTCAACGATCACAACGATGTACCTGACATTAATTTTTCTATAAACTTGCCCAGGGATTTACCGTGTTACTATTCGCGAACAGGTACGTTTCACATTCTTGTGCCAAAATTTTCATTAGATAAACTCGGAAAAAGAAACGAGAAGAATTAAAAGGTAGACGATGAACAGAGAGAAGCGAAGGATAATTCTGTGACGAAAGAACGAAGAAATGGCAAGCGAGAAAAATAGAAAAAAGAAGAAGAAAGAAGAGAAACGAAACAAAAGGAAGAAATGAAGAGAGGGGAAACGGAGAAGAAGAAGATAAGAAATGGCAAGAAGGATTTGGAAGGAAGAAACAAGAAAAGAGACGATAGAGAGGAGAAACGAACAGAAAAGGAGAACAAGGGAAAAAGCTAAGCGAAGGGAAGATCAGAGAACTCTAGCGAGTTCTCTGATTCCAAGTTTCGGACACAAATAAGCCAACGATCGTATATCTAACCCAAAATTTCCATCTCCTTCCTACCCGTTCCTTCGCTCCAAATCCGTCCTACCATAATTCAATCAAGACTTTTAACCGTGAACGGCTCTGATCCCGTATTTCGTTTGATCTTTTTCCAAATTTCCTCCGCAAGATGATATATCCATCCTATAGCTGGTCCGTCGTAGCAAAAGTATAATATAAAAAGGGGAATCTCAAATCTCTTGAAAGCTACCATCCAGAACACGAGTCCGTCGAGGATCGCGTACCACGAAATCGATCCTCGTCGC